>NW_026893637.1:600000-860096 GCF_032452875.1 Bos javanicus
AGTGTATGATCAGCCACGTGAACAGTGCATGATAGCCATGTGATCAGTGCATGATCCGTCACCTGATGGGTGTATGATCAGTCACGTGACCGGTACATGGTAGCTATATAATCATTGCATGATCAGCCACGTGAGTAGTGCATGATAGCCACGTGATCAGTGTATGATCAGACAAGTGATCAGTGCATGGTCAGTCACGTGATCAGTGCATGATCAGCCACATGATCAGTGCATGATCAATTACGTGATCAGTGCATGATCACTCACGTGACCAGTACATGGTAGCTACGTGATCATTGCATGATCAGCCACGTGAGCAGTGCATGTTAGCCACGTGATCAGTGCATGATCAGTCTCGTGATCAGTGTATGATCAACCACGTGATCAGTGCACGATAGCCAGGTAATGAGTGCATGATAGCCAGATGATCAGAGCATTATCAGTCACGTGATCACTGTATGATCAGCCACGTAAACAGTGAATGATAGCCACGTGATCAGTGCATGATCTGTCACGGGATCAGTGCATGATCAGTCACATAATCAGTGTATGATCACTTACGTTACCATTGCATGATCAGTCACGTGATCAGTACATGGTAGCTATGTGATCATTGCATGATCAGCCACGTGATCAGGGCATGATAGCCACGTGATCAGTGCATGATAGCCACGTGATCAGTGCATGATTAGTCACGTGATACGTGTGTGATCAGCCACGTGATCTGTGCATGATATCCACGTGGTCAGTGCATGATAGCCACGTGATCACTTCATGATTAGTCACGTGATCTGTGCATGACCAGGCAGGTGATCAGTGTATGATAGCCACGTGATCAGTGCATGATGATCCACGTGATCAGTGCATGATCAATTTCGTTATCAGTGCATGATGAGTCACGTGACCAGTACATGGTCCCTACGTGAACATTGCATGATCAGCCACGTGAGCAGTGCATGATAGCCACGTGATCAGTGCATGATCAGTTTCGGGAGCAGAGTATGATCAGCCACTTGGTCAGTGCATGATAGCCACGTAATCACTGCATGATCAATTTCGGGAGCAGTGTATGATTAGCCACTAGATCAGTGCATGATAACCACGTGATCAGTCCCTGATCAGGCACGTGACCAGCGCATGATCAGCCACATGATCAGTGCATCATCAATTAAGTGATCACTGCATGATCAGTCACGTGACCAGTACATGCTAGCTACGTAATCATTGCATGATAGCCACGTGATCACTGCATGATCAGTCATGTGATCAGTGCCTGATCAGTCATGTGATCAGTGTATGATCAGCCAGGTAATCAGTGCATGATAGCCAACTGATCAGTGCATGATCAGTCACGTGATCAGTGCATGATCAGTCACGTGATCAGGGCCTGCTGAGCTGCGTGATTACTGTCTGCTCATCTGCTTGACAATTGCCAGCTCAGCTGCACGATTCCTGCCTGTCATCTGCTTGACAATTGCCAGCTGTGCTGCGTAATTCCTGCCTGCTCAGCTGCTTGATTATTGCCAGCTGAGCAGCATGATTCATGCACAGTCAGGTGATCAGTGCATGATAGCCATGTGATCAGTGCATGATCAGTCACGTGATCAGTCCATGATGTGTTACATAATCAGTATGAATATTCACATGATCAGTGCATGGGCAGTCACGTATTCAGTGCATGAGAGCCACGTGATCAGTGTATGACCAGTCACTTGATCAATCCATGATAGCCACGTGATCAGTGCATGATAACCAACTGATCAGTGAATGATCAGTCACGTGATAAGTGCATGATCTGTCAAGTGATCAGTGTATGATCATCCACGTGATCTGTGCCTGCGCAGTCACGTGATCAGTGCATGATAGTCACCTGATCAGTACATGGTCGCCACGTGATCAGTGCATGATGGGTCACGTGATCAGTGTATGATCATCCAGGTGATCAGTGCATGATCAGACACGTTATCAGTGCATGATCATCCATGTTATCAGTGCATGATCAATCACGTGATCAGTGTACGATCATCCACGTGATCAGTGCACGCAGAGTCAAGTGATCAGTGAATGATAGCCATGTGATCAGTGCATGATCAGTCACGTGATCAGTGCTTGGGCAGTCCCGTGATCAGTGCATGATCAGACACGTTATCAGTGCATGATCATCCACGTTATCAGTGCAGGATCAGTCACGTGATCAGTGCATGATCACTCATGTTATCAGTGCATGATAAGCCACATGATCAGTGCATGATCAGTCACGGGATCACTGTATGAACATCCAAATGAATTGTGCATGGGCAGTCACGTGATCAGGGAATGATAGCCACGTTATCAGAGTATATCTGCCACGTGATCAGTGCATGCACAGTCAGGTGATCAGTGCATGATAGCCACGTGATCAGTGCATGATCAGTCACGTGATCAGTCCATGATCTGTTACATAATCAGTATGAACATTCACATGATCAGTGCATGGGCAGCCACCTGATCAGCGCCGTTCTGTCACGTGATCATTACATGATCATCCACGTGATCAGTGCATGCGCATTCACGGGATCAGTGCATGATCTGTCACGTGATCTGTGTATGATCAGTCACATGATCAGTGTATAATCAGCCACGTGATAAGTGCATGATAGCAACCTGATCAGTGCATGATCAGTCATGTGATCAGTGTATCATCAGCCAGTGTTCAGGGTATCATACTCAACTGATAAGTGCATGATAACCACGTCATCAGTGCATCATCAGTCACGTGATCAGTGCATGATCACCCACGTTATCAGTGCATGATAAGCCACATGATCAGTGCATGATCAGTCACGGGATCACTGTATGAACATCCAAATGAATTGTGCATGGGCAGTCACGTGATCAGGGAATGATAGCCACGTTATCAGAGTATATATGCCACGTGATCAGTGCATGCACAGTCAGGTGATCAGTGCATGATAGCCACGTGATCAGTGCATGATCAGTCACGTGATCAGTCCATGATCTGTTACATAATCAATATGAACATTCACATGATCAGTGCATGGGCAGTCACGTATTTAGTGCATGAGAGCCACGTGATCAGTGTACGATCAGTCACTTGATCAATCCATGATAGCCACGTGATCAGTGCATGATAGCCACATGATCAGTGCATGATTAGTTACATCATCAGTGTTTGATCAGCCACGTGAACTGTGCATGCTCAGTCACGTGATCAGGGCCTGCTGAGCTGCGTGACTCCTGTCTGTTCATCTGCTTGAGATTTGCCAGCTGAGCTGGGTGATTCCTGCCTATTCATCTGCTTCACAATTGCCAGCTGAGCTGCGTGATTCCTGCCTGCTCATCTGCTTGACAATTGCCAGATGAGCTGCATGATTTCTGCTTGTTCAGCTGCTTGATAATTGCCAGCTGAGCTGCGTGATTCGTCCCAGCTGAGCTCCATGATTATTGCCAGCTGATTGCGTGATTCGTGCCTGCTAAGCTCTTAAATTATGGTCTGGTGAGGAACATGATCAGTGAATGATAGGGACATGATCACCTGCTCTCAGTCACGTCATCACTGCATTATAAACCCGTGAGCAGTGCATGCGCAGCCACCTGATCAGTGCCGTTCTGTCACGTGATCACTTCATGATCATCCACGTGATCAGTGCATGCGCATTCACGTGATCAGTGCATGATCTCTCACGTGATCTGTGTATGACCAGTCACATGATCAGTGTATAATCAGCCACGTGATAAGTGCATGATAGCAACCTGATCAGTGCATGATCAGTCATGTGATCAGTGTATCATCAGCCAGTGTTCAGGGTATCATACTCAACTGATAAGTGCATGATAACCACGTGTCAGTGCATCATCAGTCACATGATCAGTGCATGATCACCCACGTTATCAGTGCATGATAAGCCACATGATCAGTGCATGATCAGTCAAGGGATCACTGTATGAACATCCAAATGAATTGTGCATGGGCAGTCACGTGATCAGGGAATGATAGCCACATGATCAGTGTATATCAGCCATGTGATCAGTGCATGCACAGTCAGGTGATCAGTGCATGATAGCCATGTGATCAGTGCATGATCAGTCACGTGATCAGTCCATGATGTGTTACATAATCAGTATGAATATTCACATGATCAGTGCATGGGCAGTCACGTATTCAGTGCATGAGAGCCACGTGATCAGTGTATGATCAGTCACTTGATCAATCCATGATAGCCACGTGATCAGTGCATGATAACCAACTGATCAGTGAATGATCAGTCACGTGATAAGTGCATGATCTGTCAAGTGATCAGTGTATGATCATCCACGTGATCTGTGCCTGCGCAGTCACGTGATCAGTGCATGATAGTCACCTGATCAGTACATGGTCGCCACGTGATCAGTGCATGATGGGTCACGTGATCAGTGTATGATCATCCAGGTGATCAGTGCATGATCAGACACGTTATCAGTGCATGATCATCCATGTTATCAGTGCATGATCAATCACGTGATCAGTGTACGATCATCCACGTGATCAGTGCACGCAGAGTCAAGTGATCAGTGAATGATAGCCATGTGATCAGTGCATGATCAGTCACGTGATCAGTGCTTGGGCAGTCCCGTGATCAGTGCATGATCTGTCACATGATCAGTGTATGATCATCCACGTGACTAGTGCCCATGAAGTCACGTGATCAGTGCATGATAGCTACGTGATCACTGCATGATAGCCACGTGATCAGTGCATGATTAGTTTCATGATCAGTGTTTGATCAGCCACGTGAACAGTGCATGCTCAGTCACGTAATCATGGCCTGTTGAGCTACGTGATTCCTGTCTGCTCATCTGCTTGACATTTGCCTGCTGAGCTGGGTGATTCCTGCCTATTCATTTGCTTGACAATTGCCAACTGAGCTGTGTGATTCTTGTCTGCTCATCTGCTTGACATTTGCCAGGTGAGCTGGGTGATTCCTGCCTATTCCTCTGCTTGACAATTGCCAGCTGAGCTGCGTGATTCCTGCCTGCTCATCTGCTTGACAATTGCCAGCTGAGCTGTGTGATTCTTGTCTGCTCATCTGCTTGACATTTGCCAGGTGAGCTGGGTGATTCCTGCCTATTCATCTGCTTGACAATTGCCAGCAGAGCTGCGTGATTCCTGCCTGGTCATCTGCTTGATAATTGCCACCTGAGCTGCATGATTCCTGCCTGCTCATCTGTTTCATAATTGCCAGCTGAGCTTCGTGATTCCTGCCTGGTCCTCTGCCTGATAATTACCAGCTGAGCTGCATGATTCCTTCTTGCTCATCTGCTTGACAATTGCCAGATGAGCTGCGTGATTCCTGCCTGCTCATCTGCTTTGTTATTGGCAGCTGAGTAGCATGATTCGTCACAGCTGAGCTCCACGATTATTGCCTGCTGAGTGGGTGATTCGTGCCTGCTCAGCTCTTAGATTATTGCCTGCTGAGGCCCATGATAAATGCATGATCAGCAACGTGATCAGAGCCTCTCAGTCACGTGATCACTGCATGATCATCCACGAGAACAGTGCATGGGCAGTCAAGTGATCAGTGCATGATAGCCAAGTGATCAGTGCATGATCAGTCACGTGATCACTGCATGATTAGCCACGTGATCAGTGCATGATAGCCACGTGATCAGTTCATGATCAGTCACGTCATCAGTGCATGATCTGTTACATAATCAGTGTATGAACATCCACATGATCAGTGCATGGGCAATCACGTATTCAGTGCATGAGAGCCACGTGATCAGTGCATGATCAGTCACGTGATCAGTGCATGATGTGTCACGTGATCAGTGTATGATCATCCACATGATCAGTACACATGTAGTCACGTGATCAGTGCATGATAGCTACGTGATCACTGCATGACAGCCACGTGATCAGTGCATGATAGCCACGTGACCAGTGCATGATTAGTCACGTGACCAGTATATGATCATCCACATGATCAGTGAATGATAGCCATGTGATCAGTGCATGATAGCCACGTGATCAGTGCACTGTGAGTCACGTGCTCAGTGTTTGATCAGTCACGTGATCAGTGCATGATCAGCCACATGATCAGTCACATGATCAGTGTATGGTCATGCACGTGATCAGTGCATGCACAGTCAAGTGATCAGTGAATGATAGCCTTGTGATCAGTGCATGATCAGTCACGTGATCAGTGTATGAGCAGCCAGGTGAACAGTGGGTGCAGAGTCACGTGACAAGGGCCTACTGAGCTGCATGATTCCTGTCTGTTCAGCTGCTTGCCAGTTGCCAGCTGAACTGCATGATTCCTGCCTGTAATCTGCTTGACAATTTCCAGATGAGTTGCGTGATTCTTGCCTGCTCATCTGCTTGACAATTACTAGCTGAGCTGCGTGATTCCTGCCTGCTCAGCTGCTTGATTATGGCCAGCTGAGCAGCATGTTTAGTCACAGTTGAGCTCCATGATTATTGCCTGCTCATTTCGTGATTTGTACCTGCTCAGCTCTTTGATTATTGCCTCCTGAGGCACATGATCAGTGTATGATAGCAAACGTGATGAGCGCATGATCAGTCACATTGTCAGTGCCATTCAGTCACGTGATCACTGCATGATAGTCACGTGATCAGTGCATGCTCAGTCACGATGTCAGTGCATGATCAGTCACGTGATCATTGCATGATTAGCCACGTGAAAAGTGCATGATCAGTCACGTGATCACTGTATGATCAGCCACGTGATCAGTTCATGATATCCAAGTGATCAGTGCATGATAGCCACGTGATCAGTGCATGATCAATCACGTGATCAGTGCATGATCTGTTACATAATCAGTGTATGAACATCCACATGATCAGTGCATGGGGAGTCAAGTATACAGTGCATGAGAGCCAGGTGATCAGTGTATGATCAGTCACTTGATCAGTCCATGATAGCCACGTGATCAGTGCATGATAACCAACTGATCAGTGCATGATCAGTCAAGTGATCAGAGCATGATCTGTCAAGTGATCAGTGTATGATCATCCACGTGATCAGTGCCAACGCAGTCACGTGATCAGTGCATGATAGTCACCTGATCAGTGCATGATCGCCACGTGATCAGTGTATGATCATCCACGTGATCAGTGCATGATCAGTTACGTGATCAGTGCATGATCAGACACGTTATCAGTGCATGATCATCCACGTTATCAGTGCAGGATCAGTCACGTGATCAGTGCATGATCACTCATGTTATCAGTGCATGATAAGCCACATGATCAGTGCATGATCAGTCACGGGATCACTGTATGAACATCCAAATGAATTGTGCATGGGCAGTCACGTGATCAGGGAATGATAGCCACGTTATCAGAGTATATCTGCCACGTGATCAGTGCATGCACAGTCAGGTGATCAGTGCATGATAGCCACGTGATCAGTGCATGATCAGTCACGTGATCAGTCCATGATCTGTTACATAATCAGTATGAACATTCACATGATCAGTGCATGGGCAGCCACCTGATCAGCGCCGTTCTGTCACGTGATCATTACATGATCATCCACGTGATCAGTGCATGCGCATTCACGGGATCAGTGCATGATCTGTCACGTGATCTGTGTATGATCAGTCACATGATCAGTGTATAATCAGCCACGTGATAAGTGCATGATAGCAACCTGATCAGTGCATGATCAGTCATGTGATCAGTGTATCATCAGCCAGTGTTCAGGGTATCATACTCAACTGATAAGTGCATGATAACCACGTCATCAGTGCATCATCAGTCACGTGATCAGTGCATGATCACCCACGTTATCAGTGCATGATAAGCCACATGATCAGTGCATGATCAGTCACGGGATCACTGTATGAACATCCAAATGAATTGTGCATGGGCAGTCACGTGATCAGGGAATGATAGCCACGTTATCAGAGTATATCTGCCACGTGATCAGTGCATGCACAGTCAGGTGATCAGTGCATGATAGCCACGTGATCAGTGCATGATCAGTCACGTGATCAGTCCATGATCACTCATGTTATCAGTGCATGATAAGCCACATGATCAGTGCATGATCAGTCACGGGATCACTGTATGAACATCCAAATGAATTGTGCATGGGCAGTCACGTGATCAGGGAATGATAGCCACGTTATCAGAGTATATCTGCCACGTGATCAGTGCATGCACAGTCAGGTGATCAGTGCATGATAGCCACGTGATCAGTGCATGATCAGTCACGTGATCAGTCCATGATCTGTTACATAATCAGTATGAACATTCACATGATCAGTGCATGGGCAGCCACCTGATCAGCGCCGTTCTGTCACGTGATCATTACATGATCATCCACGTGATCAGTGCATGCGCATTCACGGGATCAGTGCATGATCTGTCACGTGATCTGTGTATGATCAGTCACATGATCAGTGTATAATCAGCCACGTGATAAGTGCATGATAGCAACCTGATCAGTGCATGATCAGTCATGTGATCAGTGTATCATCAGCCAGTGTTCAGGGTATCATACTCAACTGATAAGTGCATGATAACCACGTGTCAGTGCATCATCAGTCACATGATCAGTGCATGATCACCCACGTTATCAGTGCATGATAAGCCACATGATCAGTGCATGATCAGTCAAGGGATCACTGTATGAACATCCAAATGAATTGTGCATGGGCAGTCACGTGATCAGGGAATGATAGCCACATGATCAGTGTATATCAGCCATGTGATCAGTGCATGCACAGTCAGGTGATCAGTGCATGATAGCCATGTGATCAGTGCATGATCAGTCACGTGATCAGTCCATGATGTGTTACATAATCAGTATGAATATTCACATGATCAGTGCATGGGCAGTCACGTATTTAGTGCATGAGAGCCACGTGATCAGTGTACGATCAGTCACTTGATCAATCCATGATAGCCACGTGATCAGTGCATGATAGCCACATGATCAGTGCATGATTAGTTACATCATCAGTGTTTGATCAGCCACGTGAACTGTGCATGCTCAGTCACGTGATCAGGGCCTGCTGAGCTGCGTGACTCCTGTCTGTTCATCTGCTTGAGATTTGCCAGCTGAGCTGGGTGATTCCTGCCTATTCATCTGCTTCACAATTGCCAGCTGAGCTGCGTGATTCCTGCCTGCTCATCTGCTTGACAATTGCCAGATGAGCTGCATGATTTCTGCTTGTTCAGCTGCTTGATAATTGCCAGCTGAGCTGCGTGATTCGTCCCAGCTGAGCTCCATGATTATTGCCAGCTGATTGCGTGATTCGTGCCTGCTAAGCTCTTAAATTATGGTCTGGTGAGGAACATGATCAGTGAATGATAGGGACATGATCACCTGCTCTCAGTCACGTCATCACTGCATTATAAACCCGTGAGCAGTGCATGCGCAGCCACCTGATCAGTGCCGTTCTGTCA
This sequence comes from Bos javanicus, assembly GCF_032452875.1. Classification (NCBI taxonomy): domain Eukaryota; kingdom Metazoa; phylum Chordata; class Mammalia; order Artiodactyla; family Bovidae; genus Bos; species Bos javanicus. Next base: position 609,416 of record NW_026893637.1, read on the forward strand.
CGTGATCACTTCATGATCATCCACGTGATCAGTGCATGCGCATTCACGTGATCAGTGCATGATCTCTCACGTGATCTGTGTATGACCAGTCACATGATCAGTGTATAATCAGCCACGTGATAAGTGCATGATAGCAACCTGATCAGTGCATGATCAGTCATGTGATCAGTGTATCATCAGCCAGTGTTCAGGGTATCATACTCAACTGATAAGTGCATGATAACCACGTGTCAGTGCATCATCAGTCACATGATCAGTGCATGATCACCCACGTTATCAGTGCATGATAAGCCACATGATCAGTGCATGATCAGTCAAGGGATCACTGTATGAACATCCAAATGAATTGTGCATGGGCAGTCACGTGATCAGGGAATGATAGCCACATGATCAGTGTATATCAGCCATGTGATCAGTGCATGCACAGTCAGGTGATCAGTGCATGATAGCCATGTGATCAGTGCATGATCAGTCACGTGATCAGTCCATGATGTGTTACATAATCAGTATGAATATTCACATGATCAGTGCATGGGCAGTCACGTATTCAGTGCATGAGAGCCACGTGATCAGTGTATGATCAGTCACTTGATCAATCCATGATAGCCACGTGATCAGTGCATGATAACCAACTGATCAGTGAATGATCAGTCACGTGATAAGTGCATGATCTGTCAAGTGATCAGTGTATGATCATCCACGTGATCTGTGCCTGCGCAGTCACGTGATCAGTGCATGATAGTCACCTGATCAGTACATGGTCGCCACGTGATCAGTGCATGATGGGTCACGTGATCAGTGTATGATCATCCAGGTGATCAGTGCATGATCAGACACGTTATCAGTGCATGATCATCCATGTTATCAGTGCATGATCAATCACGTGATCAGTGTACGATCATCCACGTGATCAGTGCACGCAGAGTCAAGTGATCAGTGAATGATAGCCATGTGATCAGTGCATGATCAGTCACGTGATCAGTGCTTGGGCAGTCCCGTGATCAGTGCATGATCTGTCACATGATCAGTGTATGATCATCCACGTGACTAGTGCCCATGAAGTCACGTGATCAGTGCATGATAGCTACGTGATCACTGCATGATAGCCACGTGATCAGTGCATGATTAGTTTCATGATCAGTGTTTGATCAGCCACGTGAACAGTGCATGCTCAGTCACGTAATCATGGCCTGTTGAGCTACGTGATTCCTGTCTGCTCATCTGCTTGACATTTGCCTGCTGAGCTGGGTGATTCCTGCCTATTCATTTGCTTGACAATTGCCAACTGAGCTGTGTGATTCTTGTCTGCTCATCTGCTTGACATTTGCCAGGTGAGCTGGGTGATTCCTGCCTATTCCTCTGCTTGACAATTGCCAGCTGAGCTGCGTGATTCCTGCCTGCTCATCTGCTTGACAATTGCCAGCTGAGCTGTGTGATTCTTGTCTGCTCATCTGCTTGACATTTGCCAGGTGAGCTGGGTGATTCCTGCCTATTCATCTGCTTGACAATTGCCAGCAGAGCTGCGTGATTCCTGCCTGGTCATCTGCTTGATAATTGCCACCTGAGCTGCATGATTCCTGCCTGCTCATCTGTTTCATAATTGCCAGCTGAGCTTCGTGATTCCTGCCTGGTCCTCTGCCTGATAATTACCAGCTGAGCTGCATGATTCCTTCTTGCTCATCTGCTTGACAATTGCCAGATGAGCTGCGTGATTCCTGCCTGCTCATCTGCTTTGTTATTGGCAGCTGAGTAGCATGATTCGTCACAGCTGAGCTCCACGATTATTGCCTGCTGAGTGGGTGATTCGTGCCTGCTCAGCTCTTAGATTATTGCCTGCTGAGGCCCATGATAAATGCATGATCAGCAACGTGATCAGAGCCTCTCAGTCACGTGATCACTGCATGATCATCCACGAGAACAGTGCATGGGCAGTCAAGTGATCAGTGCATGATAGCCAAGTGATCAGTGCATGATCAGTCACGTGATCACTGCATGATTAGCCACGTGATCAGTGCATGATAGCCACGTGATCAGTTCATGATCAGTCACGTCATCAGTGCATGATCTGTTACATAATCAGTGTATGAACATCCACATGATCAGTGCATGGGCAATCACGTATTCAGTGCATGAGAGCCACGTGATCAGTGCATGATCAGTCACGTGATCAGTGCATGATGTGTCACGTGATCAGTGTATGATCATCCACATGATCAGTACACATGTAGTCACGTGATCAGTGCATGATAGCTACGTGATCACTGCATGACAGCCACGTGATCAGTGCATGATAGCCACGTGACCAGTGCATGATTAGTCACGTGACCAGTATATGATCATCCACATGATCAGTGAATGATAGCCATGTGATCAGTGCATGATAGCCACGTGATCAGTGCACTGTGAGTCACGTGCTCAGTGTTTGATCAGTCACGTGATCAGTGCATGATCAGCCACATGATCAGTCACATGATCAGTGTATGGTCATGCACGTGATCAGTGCATGCACAGTCAAGTGATCAGTGAATGATAGCCTTGTGATCAGTGCATGATCAGTCACGTGATCAGTGTATGAGCAGCCAGGTGAACAGTGGGTGCAGAGTCACGTGACAAGGGCCTACTGAGCTGCATGATTCCTGTCTGTTCAGCTGCTTGCCAGTTGCCAGCTGAACTGCATGATTCCTGCCTGTAATCTGCTTGACAATTTCCAGATGAGTTGCGTGATTCTTGCCTGCTCATCTGCTTGACAATTACTAGCTGAGCTGCGTGATTCCTGCCTGCTCAGCTGCTTGATTATGGCCAGCTGAGCAGCATGTTTAGTCACAGTTGAGCTCCATGATTATTGCCTGCTCATTTCGTGATTTGTACCTGCTCAGCTCTTTGATTATTGCCTCCTGAGGCACATGATCAGTGTATGATAGCAAACGTGATGAGCGCATGATCAGTCACATTGTCAGTGCCATTCAGTCACGTGATCACTGCATGATAGTCACGTGATCAGTGCATGCTCAGTCACGATGTCAGTGCATGATCAGTCACGTGATCATTGCATGATTAGCCACGTGAAAAGTGCATGATCAGTCACGTGATCACTGTATGATCAGCCACGTGATCAGTTCATGATATCCAAGTGATCAGTGCATGATAGCCACGTGATCAGTGCATGATCAATCACGTGATCAGTGCATGATCTGTTACATAATCAGTGTATGAACATCCACATGATCAGTGCATGGGGAGTCAAGTATACAGTGCATGAGAGCCAGGTGATCAGTGTATGATCAGTCACTTGATCAGTCCATGATAGCCACGTGATCAGTGCATGATAACCAACTGATCAGTGCATGATCAGTCAAGTGATCAGAGCATGATCTGTCAAGTGATCAGTGTATGATCATCCACGTGATCAGTGCCAACGCAGTCACGTGATCAGTGCATGATAGTCACCTGATCAGTGCATGATCGCCACGTGATCAGTGTATGATCATCCACGTGATCAGTGCATGATCAGTTACGTGATCAGTGCATGATCAGACACGTTATCAGTGCATGATCATCCACGTTATCAGTGCAGGATCAGTCACGTGATCAGTGCATGATCACTCATGTTATCAGTGCATGATAAGCCACATGATCAGTGCATGATCAGTCACGGGATCACTGTATGAACATCCAAATGAATTGTGCATGGGCAGTCACGTGATCAGGGAATGATAGCCACGTTATCAGAGTATATCTGCCACGTGATCAGTGCATGCACAGTCAGGTGATCAGTGCATGATAGCCACGTGATCAGTGCATGATCAGTCACGTGATCAGTCCATGATCTGTTACATAATCAGTATGAACATTCACATGATCAGTGCATGGGCAGCCACCTGATCAGCGCCGTTCTGTCACGTGATCATTACATGATCATCCACGTGATCAGTGCATGCGCATTCACGGGATCAGTGCATGATCTGTCACGTGATCTGTGTATGATCAGTCACATGATCAGTGTATAATCAGCCACGTGATAAGTGCATGATAGCAACCTGATCAGTGCATGATCAGTCATGTGATCAGTGTATCATCAGCCAGTGTTCAGGGTATCATACTCAACTGATAAGTGCATGATAACCACGTCATCAGTGCATCATCAGTCACGTGATCAGTGCATGATCACCCACGTTATCAGTGCATGATAAGCCACATGATCAGTGCATGATCAGTCACGGGATCACTGTATGAACATCCAAATGAATTGTGCATGGGCAGTCACGTGATCAGGGAATGATAGCCACGTTATCAGAGTATATCTGCCACGTGATCAGTGCATGCACAGTCAGGTGATCAGTGCATGATAGCCACGTGATCAGTGCATGATCAGTCACGTGATCAGTCCATGATCTGTTACATAATCAATATGAACATTCACATGATCAGTGCATGGGCAGTCACGTATTTAGTGCATGAGAGCCACGTGATCAGTGTACGATCAGTCACTTGATCAATCCATGATAGCCACGTGATCAGTGCATGATAACCAACTGATCAGTGAATGATCAGTCACGTGATCAGTGCATGATCTGTCAAGTGATCAGTGTATGATCATCCACGTGATCAGTGCCTGCACAGTCACGTGATCAGTGCATGATAGTCACCTGATCAGTGCATGATCGCCACGTGATCAGTGCATGATGGGTCACGTGATCAGTGTATGATCATCCAGGTGATCAGTGCATGATCAGTTACGTGATCAGTGCATGATCAGACACGTTATCAGTGCATGATCATCCATGTTATCAGTGCATGAACAGTCACGTGATCAGTGTATGATCATCCACGTGATCAGTGCACGCAGAGTCAAGTGATCAGTGAAAGATAGCCACGTGATCAGGGCATGATCAGTCACGTGATGAGTGCTTGGGCAGTCCCGTGATCAGTGCATGATAGCCACGTGAGCAGTGCATGATAGCCACCTGATCAGAGCATGATCAGTCCCGTGATCAGTGCATGATCTGTCACGTTATCAGTGTATGATCATCCATGTGATTAGTGCCCATGCAGTCACGTGATCAGTGCATGATTAGTTTCATGATCAGTGTTTGATCAGCCACGTGAACAGTGCATGCTCAGTCACGTGATCATGGCGAGCTGAGCTGCGTGATTCCTGTCTACTCATCTACTTGACATTTGCCTGCTGAGCTGGGTGATTCCTGCCTATTCATCTGCTTGACAATTGCCAGCTGAGCTGCGTGATTCCTGCCTGCTCATCTGCTTGACAATTGCCAGCTGAGCTGCATGATTTCTGCTTGTTCAGCTGCTTGATAATTGCCAGCTGAGCTGCGTGATACGTCCCAGCTGAACTCCATGATTATTGCCTGCTGATTGTGTGATTCGTGCCTGCTAAGCTCTTAAATTATGGTCTGGTGAGGAACATGATCAGTGCATGATAGGGACATGATCAGCTGCTCTCAGTCACGTGATCACTGCATGATAAACCCGTGATCAGTGCATGCGCAGTCACGTGATCAGCACCGTTCTTTCACGTGATCATTTCATGATCATCCATGTGATCAGTGCATGCGTAGTCCCGTGATCAGTGCATGATCGCCACGTGACCAGCGCATGATCAGTCGCATGATCAGCACCATTCAGTAATGTGATCACTGCGTGCTCAGTCAAGTGGTCAGTTCCTGTCAGCCACTTGATCAGTGGCTGCACAGTAAAGTGATCAGTGCCTGTCAGTGACTGACCACTGCATGATAAACACGTGAACAGTGCATGAACAGTCACGTGATCAGTGTATGATCATCCACGTGATCAGTGCATGTGGAGTCATGTAATCAATGCATGATAGCACCGTGATCAGTGCATGATCAGTCCCGTGTTGAGTGTATGATCAGCCAAGTGATCAGTGCATGATAGCTACGTGATCAGTGCATGATCAGTCACATGATCAGTGAATGATCAGCCACGTCATCAGTGCATGATAGCCACGTGATCAGTGCATACAATTACGTGATCAGTGCATGGGCAATCACGTGATCAGTGCATGAGTGCCACGTGATCAGTGCATGATCAGTCACATGATAGGTTTGTGATCAGTCACGTGAACAGTGCATGCTCAGTCACGTGATCAGTGCATGATCAGCTTCGAGATCAGTGTATGATCATCCACGTGATCAGTGCATGTGGAGTCATGTAATCAATGCATGATACCACTGTGAACTGTGCATGATCAGTCACGTGATCAGTCCACGATCAGACATGTGATAAGTGAATAATAGCCACGTGATCAGTGCATGATCAGTCCCGTGATGAGTGTATGATCAGCCAAGTGATCATTGCAAGATAGCTACGTGATCAGTGCATGATCAGTCACAGATCAGTGCCTGATAGCCACGTGATCAGTGCATACAACTACGTGATCAGTGCCTGGGCAATCACGTGATCACTGCATGATCATTTACGTGATCTGTGCATGATCAGTCACGTGACCAATATATGGTAGCTACGTTATCATTGCATGACGAGTCACGTGAGCAGTGCATGATAGCCATGTGATGTGTGCATGATCAGTTATGTGAGCAGAGTATGATCAGCCACGTGATCAGTGCATGAGTGCCACGTGATCAGTGCTTGATCAGTCATGTGACAGGTGTGTGATCAGCCACGTGAACAGTGCATGTTCAGCCACGTGATCAGTGCATGATAGCCACGTGATCACTGCGTGATCACTTACGTGAGCAGTGTATGATCAGCCACGTGATCATTGCATGGTCAGACACGTGAACAGTGTATGATGAGCCACGTGATCAGTGCATGATATCCAAGTGATCAGTGCATGCTCAGTCACGTGATCAGGGCCTGCTGAGCTGCGTGATTACTGTCTGCTCATCTGCTTGACAATTGCCAGCTGAGCTGCACGATTCCTGCCTGTCATCTGCTTGACAATTGCCAGCTGTGCTGCGTAATTCCTGCCTGCTCAGCTGCTTGATTATTGCCAGCTGAGCAGCATGATTCCTCACTGCTGAGTTCCACGATTATTGCCTGCTGACTGTTTGATTCGTGCCTACTCAGCTCTTTGTTTATTGCCTCCAGAGGCACATGATCAGTGTATGATAGCAAACATGATCAGCGCATGATCAGTCACATGATCAGTGCCATTAAGTCACGTGATCACTACATGATAGTCATGTGATCAGTCCATACTCAGTCACGGTATCAGTGCATGATCAGCCACGTGATCAGTGCATGATAGCCCGTGATCATTGCATGATAGCCATGTGATCAGTGCATGATCAGCCAGGTGATCAGTGCATGATAGCTACGTGATCAGTTCATGATTAGTCACGTGATCTGTGCATGACCAGGCAGGTGATTAGTGTATGATCAGCCACGTGAACAGTGCATGATAGCCATGTGATCAGTGCATGATCCATCACCTGATGGGTGTATGATCAGTCACGTGACCGGTACATGGTAGCTATATAATCATTGCATGATCAGCCACGTGAGTAGTGCATGATAGCCACGTGATCAGTGTATGATCAGACAAGTGATCAGTGCATGGTCAGTCACGTGATCAGTGCATGATCAGCCACATGATCAGTGCATGATCAATTACGTGATCAGTGCATGATCACTCACGTGACCAGTACATGGTAGCTACGTGATCATTGCATGATCAGCCACGTGAGCAGTGCATGTTAGCCACGTGATCAGTGCATGATCAGTCTCGTGATCAGTGTATGATCAACCACGTGATCAGTGCACGATAGCCAGGTAATGAGTGCATGATAGCCAGATGATCAGAGCATTATCAGTCACGTGATCACTGTATGATCAGCCACGTAAACAGTGAATGATAGCCACGTGATCAGTGCATGATCTGTCACGGGATCAGTGCATGATCAGTCACATAATCAGTGTATGATCACTTACGTTACCATTGCATGATCAGTCACGTGATCAGTACATGGTAGCTATGTGATCATTGCATGATCAGCCACGTGATCAGGGCATGATAGCCACGTGATCAGTGCATGATAGCCACGTGATCAGTGCATGATTAGTCACGTGATACGTGTGTGATCAGCCACGTGATCTGTGCATGATATCCACGTGGTCAGTGCATGATAGCCACGTGATCACTTCATGATTAGTCACGTGATCTGTGCATGACCAGGCAGGTGATCAGTGTATGATAGCCACGTGATCAGTGCATGATGATCCACGTGATCAGTGCATGATCAATTTCGTTATCAGTGCATGATGAGTCACGTGACCAGTACATGGTCCCTACGTGAACATTGCATGATCAGCCACGTGAGCAGTGCATGATAGCCACGTGATCAGTGCATGATCAGTTTCGGGAGCAGAGTATGATCAGCCACTTGGTCAGTGCATGATAGCCACGTAATCACTGCATGATCAATTTCGGGAGCAGTGTATGATTAGCCACTAGATCAGTGCATGATAACCACGTGATCAGTCCCTGATCAGTCACGTGACCAGCGCATGATCAGCCACATGATCAGTGCATCATCAATTAAGTGATCACTGCATGATCAGTCACGTGACCAGTACATGCTAGCTACGTAATCATTGCATGATCAGGCACGTGAGCAGTGCATGATAGCCACGTGATCACTGCATGATCAGTCATGTGATCAGTGCGTGATCAGTCATGTGATCAGTGTATGATCAGCCAGGTAATCAGTGCATGATAGCCAACTGATCAGTGCATGATCAGTCACGTGATCAGTGCATGATCAGTCACGTGATCAGGGCCTGCTGAGCTGCGTGATTACTGTCTGCTCATCTGCTTGACAATTGCCAGCTCAGCTGCACGATTCCTGCCTGTCATCTGCTTGACAATTGCCAGCTGTGCTGCGTAATTCCTGCCTGCTCAGCTGCTTGATTATTGCCAGCTGAGCAGCATGATTCATGCACAGTCAGGTGATCAGTGCATGATAGCCATGTGATCAGTGCATGATCAGTCACGTGATCAGTCCATGATGTGTTACATAATCAGTATGAATATTCACATGATCAGTGCATGGGCAGTCACGTATTCAGTGCATGAGAGCCACGTGATCAGTGTATGATCAGTCACTTGATCAATCCATGATAGCCACGTGATCAGTGCATGATAACCAACTGATCAGTGAATGATCAGTCACGTGATAAGTGCATGATCTGTCAAGTGATCAGTGTATGATCATCCACGTGATCTGTGCCTGCGCAGTCACGTGATCAGTGCATGATAGTCACCTGATCAGTACATGGTCGCCACGTGATCAGTGCATGATGGGTCACGTGATCAGTGTATGATCATCCAGGTGATCAGTGCATGATCAGACACGTTATCAGTGCATGATCATCCATGTTATCAGTGCATGATCAATCACGTGATCAGTGTACGATCATCCACGTGATCAGTGCACGCAGAGTCAAGTGATCAGTGAATGATAGCCATGTGATCAGTGCATGATCAGTCACGTGATCAGTGCTTGGGCAGTCCCGTGATCAGTGCACGATAGCCACCTGATCAGTGCATGATCAGTCCCGTGATCAGTGCATGATCTGTCACATGATCAGTGTATGATCATCCACGTGACTAGTGCCCATGAAGTCACGTGATCAGTGCATGATAGCTACGTGATCACTGCATGATAGCCACGTGATCAGTGCATGATTAGTTTCATGATCAGTGTTTGATCAGCCACGTGAACAGTGCATGCTCAGTCACGTAATCATGGCCTGTTGAGCTACGTGATTCCTGTCTGCTCATCTGCTTGACATTTGCCTGCTGAGCTGGGTGATTCCTGCCTATTCATTTGCTTGACAATTGCCAACTGAGCTGTGTGATTCTTGTCTGCTCATCTGCTTGACATTTGCCAGGTGAGCTGGGTGATTCCTGCCTATTCCTCTGCTTGACAATTGCCAGCTGAGCTGCGTGATTCCTGCCTGCTCATCTGCTTGACAATTGCCAGCTGAGCTGTGTGATTCTTGTCTGCTCATCTGCTTGACATTTGCCAGGTGAGCTGGGTGATTCCTGCCTATTCATCTGCTTGACAATTGCCAGCAGAGCTGCGTGATTCCTGCCTGGTCATCTGCTTGATAATTGCCACCTGAGCTGCATGATTCCTGCCTGCTCATCTGTTTCATAATTGCCAGCTGAGCTTCGTGATTCCTGCCTGGTCCTCTGCCTGATAATTACCAGCTGAGCTGCATGATTCCTTCTTGCTCATCTGCTTGACAATTGCCAGATGAGCTGCGTGATTCCTGCCTGCTCATCTGCTTTGTTATTGGCAGCTGAGTAGCATGATTCGTCACAGCTGAGCTCCACGATTATTGCCTGCTGAGTGGGTGATTCGTGCCTGCTCAGCTCTTAGATTATTGCCTGCTGAGGCCCATGATAAATGCATGATCAGCAACGTGATCAGAGCCTCTCAGTCACGTGATCACTGCATGATCATCCACGAGAACAGTGCATGGGCAGTCAAGTGATCAGTGCATGATAGCCAAGTGATCAGTGCATGATCAGTCACGTGATCACTGCATGATTAGCCACGTGATCAGTGCATGATAGCCACGTGATCAGTTCATGATCAGTCACGTCATCAGTGCATGATCTGTTACATAATCAGTGTATGAACATCCACATGATCAGTGCATGGGCAATCACGTATTCAGTGCATGAGAGCCACGTGATCAGTGCATGATCAGTCACGTGATCAGTGCATGATGTGTCACGTGATCAGTGTATGATCATCCACATGATCAGTACACATGTAGTCACGTGATCAGTGCATGATAGCTACGTGATCACTGCATGACAGCCACGTGATCAGTGCATGATAGCCACGTGACCAGTGCATGATTAGTCACGTGACCAGTATATGATCATCCACATGATCAGTGAATGATAGCCATGTGATCAGTGCATGATAGCCACGTGATCAGTGCACTGTGAGTCACGTGCTCAGTGTTTGATCAGTCACGTGATCAGTGCATGATCAGCCACATGATCAGTCACATGATCAGTGTATGGTCATGCACGTGATCAGTGCATGCACAGTCAAGTGATCAGTGAATGATAGCCTTGTGATCAGTGCATGATCAGTCACGTGATCAGTGTATGAGCAGCCAGGTGAACAGTGGGTGCAGAGTCACGTGACAAGGGCCTACTGAGCTGCATGATTCCTGTCTGTTCAGCTGCTTGCCAGTTGCCAGCTGAACTGCATGATTCCTGCCTGTAATCTGCTTGACAATTTCCAGATGAGTTGCGTGATTCTTGCCTGCTCATCTGCTTGACAATTACTAGCTGAGCTGCGTGATTCCTGCCTGCTCAGCTGCTTGATTATGGCCAGCTGAGCAGCATGTTTAGTCACAGTTGAGCTCCATGATTATTGCCTGCTCATTTCGTGATTTGTACCTGCTCAGCTCTTTGATTATTGCCTCCTGAGGCACATGATCAGTGTATGATAGCAAACGTGATGAGCGCATGATCAGTCACATTGTCAGTGCCATTCAGTCACGTGATCACTGCATGATAGTCACGTGATCAGTGCATGCTCAGTCACGATGTCAGTGCATGATCAGTCACGTGATCATTGCATGATTAGCCACGTGAAAAGTGCATGATCAGTCACGTGATCACTGTATGATCAGCCACGTGATCAGTTCATGATATCCAAGTGATCAGTGCATGATAGCCACGTGATCAGTGCATGATCAATCACGTGATCAGTGCATGATCTGTTACATAATCAGTGTATGAACATCCACATGATCAGTGCATGGGGAGTCAAGTATACAGTGCATGAGAGCCAGGTGATCAGTGTATGATCAGTCACTTGATCAGTCCATGATAGCCAGGTGATCAGTGCATGATCAGTCAAGTGATCAAAGCATGATCTGTCAAGTGATCAGTGTATGATCATCCACGTGATCAGTGCCAACGCAGTCACGTGATCAGTGCATGATAGTCACCTGATCAGTGCATGATCGCCACGTGATCAGTGTATGATCATCCACGTGATCAGTGCATGATCAGTTACGTGATCAGTGCATGATCAGACACGTTATCAGTGCATGATCATCCACGTTATCAGTGCAGGATCAGTCACGTGATCAGTGCATGATCACTCATGTTATCAGTGCATGATAAGCCACATGATCAGTGCATGATCAGTCACGGGATCACTGTATGAACATCCAAATGAATTGTGCATGGGCAGTCACGTGATCAGGGAATGATAGCCACGTTATCAGAGTATATCTGCCACGTGATCAGTGCATGCACAGTCAGGTGATCAGTGCATGATAGCCACGTGATCAGTGCATGATCAGTCACGTGATCAGTCCATGATCTGTTACATAATCAGTATGAACATTCACATGATCAGTGCATGGGCAGCCACCTGATCAGCGCCGTTCTGTCACGTGATCATTACATGATCATCCACGTGATCAGTGCATGCGCATTCACGGGATCAGTGCATGATCTGTCACGTGATCTGTGTATGATCAGTCACATGATCAGTGTATAATCAGCCACGTGATAAGTGCATGATAGCAACCTGATCAGTGCATGATCAGTCATGTGATCAGTGTATCATCAGCCAGTGTTCAGGGTATCATACTCAACTGATAAGTGCATGATAACCACGTCATCAGTGCATCATCAGTCACGTGATCAGTGCATGATCACCCACGTTATCAGTGCATGATAAGCCACATGATCAGTGCATGATCAGTCACGGGATCACTGTATGAACATCCAAATGAATTGTGCATGGGCAGTCACGTGATCAGGGAATGATAGCCACGTTATCAGAGTATATCTGCCACGTGATCAGTGCATGCACAGTCAGGTGATCAGTGCATGATAGCCACGTGATCAGTGCATGATCAGTCACGTGATCAGTCCATGATCTGTTACATAATCAATATGAACATTCACATGATCAGTGCATGGGCAGTCACGTATTTAGTGCATGAGAGCCACGTGATCAGTGTACGATCAGTCACTTGATCAATCCATGATAGCCACGTGATCAGTGCATGATAACCAACTGATCAGTGAATGATCAGTCACGTGATCAGTGCATGATCTGTCATGTGATCAGTGTATGATCATCCACGTGATCAGTGCCCATGCAGTCACGTGATCAGTGCATGATAGCCACATGATCAGTGCATGATTAGTTACATCATCAGTGTTTGATCAGCCACGTGAACTGTGCATGCTCAGTCACGTGATCAGGGCCTGCTGAGCTGCATGATTCCTGTCTGTTCATCTGCTTGAGATTTGCCAGCTGAGCTGGGTGATTCCTGCCTATTCATCTGCTTCACAATTGCCAGCTGAGCTGCGTGATTCCTGCCTGCTCATCTGCTTGACAATTGCCAGATGAGCTGCATGATTTCTGCTTGTTCAGCTGCTTGATAATTGCCAGCTGAGCTGCGTGATTCGTCCCAGCTGAGCTCCATGATTATTGCCAGCTGATTGCATGATTCGTGCCTGCTAAGCTCTTAAATTATGGTCTGGTGAGGAACATGATCAGTGAATGATAGGGACATGATCAGCTGCTCTCAGTCACGTCATCACTGCATTATAAACCCGTGAGCAGTGCATGCGCAGCCACCTGATCAGTGCCGTTCTGTCACGTGATCACTTCATGATCATCCACGTGATCAGTGCATGCGCATTCACGTGATCAGTGCATGATCTCTCACGTGATCTGTGTATGACCAGTCACATGATCAGTGTATAATCAGCCACGTGATAAGTGCATGATAGCAACCTGATCAGTGCATGATCAGTCATGTGATCAGTGTATCATCAGCCAGTGTTCAGGGTATCATACTCAACTGATAAGTGCATGATAACCACGTGTCAGTGCATCATCAGTCACATGATCAGTGCATGATCACCCACGTTATCAGTGCATGATAAGCCACATGATCAGTGCATGATCAGTCAAGGGATCACTGTATGAACATCCAAATGAATTGTGCATGGGCAGTCACGTGATCAGGGAATGATAGCCACATGATCAGTGTATATCAGCCACGTGATCAGTGCATGCACAGTCAGGTGATCAGTGCATGATAGCCATGTGATCAGTGCATGATCAGTCACGTGATCAGTCCATGATGTGTTACATAATCAGTATGAATATTCACATGATCAGTGCATGGGCAGTCACGTATTCAGTGCATGAGAGCCACGTGATCAGTGTATGATCAGTCACTTGATCAATCCATGATAGCCACGTGATCAGTGCATGATAACCAACTGATCAGTGAATGATCAGTCACGTGATAAGTGCATGATCTGTCAAGTGATCAGTGTATGATCATCCACGTGATCTGTGCCTGCGCAGTCACGTGATCAGTGCATGATAGTCACCTGATCAGTACATGGTCGCCACGTGATCAGTGCATGATGGGTCACGTGATCAGTGTATGATCATCCAGGTGATCAGTGCATGATCAGACACGTTATCAGTGCATGATCATCCATGTTATCAGTGCATGATCAATCACGTGATCAGTGTACGATCATCCACGTGATCAGTGCACGCAGAGTCAAGTGATCAGTGAATGATAGCCATGTGATCAGTGCATGATCAGTCACGTGATCAGTGCTTGGGCAGTCCCGTGATCAGTGCACGATAGCCACCTGATCAGTGCATGATCAGTCCCGTGATCAGTGCATGATCTGTCACATGATCAGTGTATGATCATCCACGTGACTAGTGCCCATGAAGTCACGTGATCAGTGCATGATAGCTACGTGATCACTGCATGATAGCCACGTGATCAGTGCATGATTAGTTTCATGATCAGTGTTTGATCAGCCACGTGAACAGTGCATGCTCAGTCACGTAATCATGGCCTGTTGAGCTACGTGATTCCTGTCTGCTCATCTGCTTGACATTTGCCTGCTGAGCTGGGTGATTCCTGCCTATTCATTTGCTTGACAATTGCCAACTGAGCTGTGTGATTCTTGTCTGCTCATCTGCTTGACATTTGCCAGGTGAGCTGGGTGATTCCTGCCTATTCCTCTGCTTGACAATTGCCAGCTGAGCTGCGTGATTCCTGCCTGCTCATCTGCTTGACAATTGCCAGCTGAGCTGTGTGATTCTTGTCTGCTCATCTGCTTGACATTTGCCAGGTGAGCTGGGTGATTCCTGCCTATTCATCTGCTTGACAATTGCCAGCAGAGCTGCGTGATTCCTGCCTGGTCATCTGCTTGATAATTGCCACCTGAGCTGCATGATTCCTGCCTGCTCATCTGTTTCATAATTGCCAGCTGAGCTTCGTGATTCCTGCCTGGTCCTCTGCCTGATAATTACCAGCTGAGCTGCATGATTCCTTCTTGCTCATCTGCTTGACAATTGCCAGATGAGCTGCGTGATTCCTGCCTGCTCATCTGCTTTGTTATTGGCAGCTGAGTAGCATGATTCGTCACAGCTGAGCTCCACGATTATTGCCTGCTGAGTGGGTGATTCGTGCCTGCTCAGCTCTTAGATTATTGCCTGCTGAGGCCCATGATAAATGCATGATCAGCAACGTGATCAGAGCCTCTCAGTCACGTGATCACTGCATGATCATCCACGAGAACAGTGCATGGGCAGTCAAGTGATCAGTGCATGATAGCCAAGTGATCAGTGCATGATCAGTCACGTGATCACTGCATGATTAGCCACGTGATCAGTGCATGATAGCCACGTGATCAGTTCATGATCAGTCACGTCATCAGTGCATGATCTGTTACATAATCAGTGTATGAACATCCACATGATCAGTGCATGGGCAATCACGTATTCAGTGCATGAGAGCCACGTGATCAGTGCATGATCAGTCACGTGATCAGTGCATGATGTGTCACGTGATCAGTGTATGATCATCCACATGATCAGTACACATGTAGTCACGTGATCAGTGCATGATAGCTACGTGATCACTGCATGACAGCCACGTGATCAGTGCATGATAGCCACGTGACCAGTGCATGATTAGTCACGTGACCAGTATATGATCATCCACATGATCAGTGAATGATAGCCATGTGATCAGTGCATGATAGCCACGTGATCAGTGCACTGTGAGTCACGTGCTCAGTGTTTGATCAGTCACGTGATCAGTGCATGATCAGCCACATGATCAGTCACATGATCAGTGTATGGTCATGCACGTGATCAGTGCATGCACAGTCAAGTGATCAGTGAATGATAGCCTTGTGATCAGTGCATGATCAGTCACGTGATCAGTGTATGAGCAGCCAGGTGAACAGTGGGTGCAGAGTCACGTGACAAGGGCCTACTGAGCTGCATGATTCCTGTCTGTTCAGCTGCTTGCCAGTTGCCAGCTGAACTGCATGATTCCTGCCTGTAATCTGCTTGACAATTTCCAGATGAGTTGCGTGATTCTTGCCTGCTCATCTGCTTGACAATTACTAGCTGAGCTGCGTGATTCCTGCCTGCTCAGCTGCTTGATTATGGCCAGCTGAGCAGCATGTTTAGTCACAGTTGAGCTCCATGATTATTGCCTGCTCATTTCGTGATTTGTACCTGCTCAGCTCTTTGATTATTGCCTCCTGAGGCACATGATCAGTGTATGATAGCAAACGTGATGAGCGCATGATCAGTCACATTGTCAGTGCCATTCAGTCACGTGATCACTGCATGATAGTCACGTGATCAGTGCATGCTCAGTCACGATGTCAGTGCATGATCAGTCACGTGATCATTGCATGATTAGCCACGTGAAAAGTGCATGATCAGTCACGTGATCACTGTATGATCAGCCACGTGATCAGTTCATGATATCCAAGTGATCAGTGCATGATAGCCACGTGATCAGTGCATGATCAATCACGTGATCAGTGCATGATCTGTTACATAATCAGTGTATGAACATCCACATGATCAGTGCATGGGGAGTCAAGTATACAGTGCATGAGAGCCAGGTGATCAGTGTATGATCAGTCACTTGATCAGTCCATGATAGCCACGTGATCAGTGCATGATAACCAACTGATCAGTGCATGATCAGTCAAGTGATCAGAGCATGATCTGTCAAGTGATCAGTGTATGATCATCCACGTGATCAGTGCCAACGCAGTCACGTGATCAGTGCATGATAGTCACCTGATCAGTGCATGATCGCCACGTGATCAGTGTATGATCATCCACGTGATCAGTGCATGATCAGTTACGTGATCAGTGCATGATCAGACACGTTATCAGTGCATGATCATCCACGTTATCAGTGCAGGATCAGTCACGTGATCAGTGCATGATCACTCATGTTATCAGTGCATGATAAGCCACATGATCAGTGCATGATCAGTCACGGGATCACTGTATGAACATCCAAATGAATTGTGCATGGGCAGTCACGTGATCAGGGAATGATAGCCACGTTATCAGAGTATATCTGCCACGTGATCAGTGCATGCACAGTCAGGTGATCAGTGCATGATAGCCACGTGATCAGTGCATGATCAGTCACGTGATCAGTCCATGATCTGTTACATAATCAGTATGAACATTCACATGATCAGTGCATGGGCAGCCACCTGATCAGCGCCGTTCTGTCACGTGATCATTACATGATCATCCACGTGATCAGTGCATGCGCATTCACGGGATCAGTGCATGATCTGTCACGTGATCTGTGTATGATCAGTCACATGATCAGTGTATAATCAGCCACGTGATAAGTGCATGATAGCAACCTGATCAGTGCATGATCAGTCATGTGATCAGTGTATCATCAGCCAGTGTTCAGGGTATCATACTCAACTGATAAGTGCATGATAACCACGTCATCAGTGCATCATCAGTCACGTGATCAGTGCATGATCACCCACGTTATCAGTGCATGATAAGCCACATGATCAGTGCATGATCAGTCACGGGATCACTGTATGAACATCCAAATGAATTGTGCATGGGCAGTCACGTGATCAGGGAATGATAGCCACGTTATCAGAGTATATCTGCCACGTGATCAGTGCATGCACAGTCAGGTGATCAGTGCATGATAGCCACGTGATCAGTGCATGATCAGTCACGTGATCAGTCCATGATCTGTTACATAATCAATATGAACATTCACATGATCAGTGCATGGGCAGTCACGTATTTAGTGCATGAGAGCCACGTGATCAGTGTACGATCAGTCACTTGATCAATCCATGATAGCCACGTGATCAGTGCATGATAACCAACTGATCAGTGAATGATCAGTCACGTGATCAGTGCATGATCTGTCAAGTGATCAGTGTATGATCATCCACGTGATCAGTGCCTGCACAGTCACGTGATCAGTGCATGATAGTCACCTGATCAGTGCATGATCGCCACGTGATCAGTGCATGATGGGTCACGTGATCAGTGTATGATCATCCAGGTGATCAGTGCATGATCAGTTACGTGATCAGTGCATGATCAGACACGTTATCAGTGCATGATCATCCATGTTATCAGTGCATGAACAGTCACGTGATCAGTGTATGATCATCCACGTGATCAGTGCACGCAGAGTCAAGTGATCAGTGAAAGATAGCCACGTGATCAGGGCATGATCAGTCACGTGATGAGTGCTTGGGCAGTCCCGTGATCAGTGCATGATAGCCACGTGAGCAGTGCATGATAGCCACCTGATCAGAGCATGATCAGTCCCGTGATCAGTGCATGATCTGTCACGTTATCAGTGTATGATCATCCATGTGATTAGTGCCCATGCAGTCACGTGATCAGTGCATGATTAGTTTCATGATCAGTGTTTGATCAGCCACGTGAACAGTGCATGCTCAGTCACGTGATCATGGCGAGCTGAGCTGCGTGATTCCTGTCTACTCATCTACTTGACATTTGCCTGCTGAGCTGGGTGATTCCTGCCTATTCATCTGCTTGACAATTGCCAGCTGAGCTGCGTGATTCCTGCCTGCTCATCTGCTTGACAATTGCCAGCTGAGCTGCATGATTTCTGCTTGTTCAGCTGCTTGATAATTGCCAGCTGAGCTGCGTGATACGTCCCAGCTGAACTCCATGATTATTGCCTGCTGATTGTGTGATTCGTGCCTGCTAAGCTCTTAAATTATGGTCTGGTGAGGAACATGATCAGTGCATGATAGGGACATGATCAGCTGCTCTCAGTCACGTGATCACTGCATGATAAACCCGTGATCAGTGCATGCGCAGTCACGTGATCAGCACCGTTCTTTCACGTGATCATTTCATGATCATCCATGTGATCAGTGCATGCGTAGTCCCGTGATCAGTGCATGATCGCCACGTGACCAGCGCATGATCAGTCGCATGATCAGCACCATTCAGTAATGTGATCACTGCGTGCTCAGTCAAGTGGTCAGTTCCTGTCAGCCACTTGATCAGTGGCTGCACAGTAAAGTGATCAGTGCCTGTCAGTGACTGACCACTGCATGATAAACACGTGAACAGTGCATGAACAGTCACGTGATCAGTGTATGATCATCCACGTGATCAGTGCATGTGGAGTCATGTAATCAATGCATGATAGCACCGTGATCAGTGCATGATCAGTCCCGTGTTGAGTGTATGATCAGCCAAGTGATCAGTGCATGATAGCTACGTGATCAGTGCATGATCAGTCACATGATCAGTGAATGATCAGCCACGTCATCAGTGCATGATAGCCACGTGATCAGTGCATACAATTACGTGATCAGTGCATGGGCAATCACGTGATCAGTGCATGAGTGCCACGTGATCAGTGCATGATCAGTCACATGATAGGTTTGTGATCAGTCACGTGAACAGTGCATGCTCAGTCACGTGATCAGTGCATGATCAGCTGCGAGATCAGTGTATGATCATCCACGTGATCAGTGCATGTGGAGTCATGTAATCAATGCATGATACCACTGTGAACTGTGCATGATCAGTCACGTGATCAGTCCACGATCAGACATGTGATAAGTGAATAATAGCCACGTGATCAGTGCATGATCAGTCCCGTGATGAGTGTATGATCAGCCAAGTGATCATTGCAAGATAGCTACGTGATCAGTGCATGATCAGTCACAGATCAGTGCCTGATAGCCACGTGATCAGTGCATACAACTACGTGATCAGTGCCTGGGCAATCACGTGATCACTGCATGATCATTTACGTGATCTGTGCATGATCAGTCACGTGACCAATATATGGTAGCTACGTTATCATTGCATGACGAGTCACGTGAGCAGTGCATGATAGCCATGTGATGTGTGCATGATCAGTTACGTGAGCAGAGTATGATCAGCCACGTGATCAGTGCATGAGTGCCACGTGATCAGTGCTTGATCAGTCATGTGACAGGTGTGTGATCAGCCACGTGAACAGTGCATGTTCAGCCACGTGATCAGTGCATGATAGCCACGTGATCACTGCGTGATCACTTACGTGAGCAGTGTATGATCAGCCACGTGATCATTGCATGGTCAGACACGTGAACAGTGTATGATGAGCCACGTGATCAGTGCATGATATCCAAGTGATCAGTGCATGCTCAGTCACGTGATCAGGGCCTGCTGAGCTGCGTGATTACTGTCTGCTCATCTGCTTGACAATTGCCAGCTGAGCTGCACGATTCCTGCCTGTCATCTGCTTGACAATTGCCAGCTGTGCTGCGTAATTCCTGCCTGCTCAGCTGCTTGATTATTGCCAGCTGAGCAGCATGATTCCTCACTGCTGAGTTCCACGATTATTGCCTGCTGACTGTTTGATTCGTGCCTACTCAGCTCTTTGTTTATTGCCTCCAGAGGCACATGATCAGTGTATGATAGCAAACATGATCAGCGCATGATCAGTCACATGATCAGTGCCATTAAGTCACGTGATCACTACATGATAGTCATGTGATCAGTCCATACTCAGTCACGGTATCAGTGCATGATCAGCCACGTGATCAGTGCATGATAGCCCGTGATCATTGCATGATAGCCATGTGATCAGTGCATGATCAGCCAGGTGATCAGTGCATGATAGCTACGTGATCAGTTCATGATTAGTCACGTGATCTGTGCATGACCAGGCAGGTGATTAGTGTATGATCAGCCACGTGAACAGTGCATGATAGCCATGTGATCAGTGCATGATCCATCACCTGATGGGTGTATGATCAGTCACGTGACCGGTACATGGTAGCTATATAATCATTGCATGATCAGCCACGTGAGTAGTGCATGATAGCCACGTGATCAGTGTATGATCAGACAAGTGATCAGTGCATGGTCAGTCACGTGATCAGTGCATGATCAGCCACATGATCAGTGCATGATCAATTACGTGATCAGTGCATGATCACTCACGTGACCAGTACATGGTAGCTACGTGATCATTGCATGATCAGCCACGTGAGCAGTGCATGTTAGCCACGTGATCAGTGCATGATCAGTCTCGTGATCAGTGTATGATCAACCACGTGATCAGTGCACGATAGCCAGGTAATGAGTGCATGATAGCCAGATGATCAGAGCATTATCAGTCACGTGATCACTGTATGATCAGCCACGTAAACAGTGAATGATAGCCACGTGATCAGTGCATGATCTGTCACGGGATCAGTGCATGATCAGTCACATAATCAGTGTATGATCACTTACGTTACCATTGCATGATCAGTCACGTGATCAGTACATGGTAGCTATGTGATCATTGCATGATCAGCCACGTGATCAGGGCATGATAGCCACGTGATCAGTGCATGATAGCCACGTGATCAGTGCATGATTAGTCACGTGATACGTGTGTGATCAGCCACGTGATCTGTGCATGATATCCACGTGGTCAGTGCATGATAGCCACGTGATCACTTCATGATTAGTCACGTGATCTGTGCATGACCAGGCAGGTGATCAGTGTATGATAGCCACGTGATCAGTGCATGATGATCCACGTGATCAGTGCATGATCAATTTCGTTATCAGTGCATGATGAGTCACGTGACCAGTACATGGTCCCTACGTGAACATTGCATGATCAGCCACGTGAGCAGTGCATGATAGCCACGTGATCAGTGCATGATCAGTTTCGGGAGCAGAGTATGATCAGCCACTTGGTCAGTGCATGATAGCCACGTAATCACTGCATGATCAATTTCGGGAGCAGTGTATGATTAGCCACTAGATCAGTGCATGATAACCACGTGATCAGTCCCTGATCAGTCACGTGACCAGCGCATGATCAGCCACATGATCAGTGCATCATCAATTAAGTGATCACTGCATGATCAGTCACGTGACCAGTACATGCTAGCTACGTAATCATTGCATGATCAGGCACGTGAGCAGTGCATGATAGCCACGTGATCACTGCATGATCAGTCATGTGATCAGTGCGTGATCAGTCATGTGATCAGTGTATGATCAGCCAGGTAATCAGTGCATGATAGCCAACTGATCAGTGCATGATCAGTCACGTGATCAGTGCATGATCAGTCACGTGATCAGGGCCTGCTGAGCTGCGTGATTACTGTCTGCTCATCTGCTTGACAATTGCCAGCTCAGCTGCACGATTCCTGCCTGTCATCTGCTTGACAATTGCCAGCTGTGCTGCGTAATTCCTGCCTGCTCAGCTGCTTGATTATTGCCAGCTGAGCAGCATGATTCATGCACAGTCAGGTGATCAGTGCATGATAGCCATGTGATCAGTGCATGATCAGTCACGTGATCAGTCCATGATGTGTTACATAATCAGTATGAATATTCACATGATCAGTGCATGGGCAGTCACGTATTCAGTGCATGAGAGCCACGTGATCAGTGTATGATCAGTCACTTGATCAATCCATGATAGCCACGTGATCAGTGCATGATAACCAACTGATCAGTGAATGATCAGTCACGTGATAAGTGCATGATCTGTCAAGTGATCAGTGTATGATCATCCACGTGATCTGTGCCTGCGCAGTCACGTGATCAGTGCATGATAGTCACCTGATCAGTACATGGTCGCCACGTGATCAGTGCATGATGGGTCACGTGATCAGTGTATGATCATCCAGGTGATCAGTGCATGATCAGACACGTTATCAGTGCATGATCATCCATGTTATCAGTGCATGATCAATCACGTGATCAGTGTACGATCATCCACGTGATCAGTGCACGCAGAGTCAAGTGATCAGTGAATGATAGCCATGTGATCAGTGCATGATCAGTCACGTGATCAGTGCTTGGGCAGTCCCGTGATCAGTGCACGATAGCCACCTGATCAGTGCATGATCAGTCCCGTGATCAGTGCATGATCTGTCACATGATCAGTGTATGATCATCCACGTGACTAGTGCCCATGAAGTCACGTGATCAGTGCATGATAGCTACGTGATCACTGCATGATAGCCACGTGATCAGTGCATGATTAGTTTCATGATCAGTGTTTGATCAGCCACGTGAACAGTGCATGCTCAGTCACGTAATCATGGCCTGTTGAGCTACGTGATTCCTGTCTGCTCATCTGCTTGACATTTGCCTGCTGAGCTGGGTGATTCCTGCCTATTCATTTGCTTGACAATTGCCAACTGAGCTGTGTGATTCTTGTCTGCTCATCTGCTTGACATTTGCCAGGTGAGCTGGGTGATTCCTGCCTATTCCTCTGCTTGACAATTGCCAGCTGAGCTGCGTGATTCCTGCCTGCTCATCTGCTTGACAATTGCCAGCTGAGCTGTGTGATTCTTGTCTGCTCATCTGCTTGACATTTGCCAGGTGAGCTGGGTGATTCCTGCCTATTCATCTGCTTGACAATTGCCAGCAGAGCTGCGTGATTCCTGCCTGGTCATCTGCTTGATAATTGCCACCTGAGCTGCATGATTCCTGCCTGCTCATCTGTTTCATAATTGCCAGCTGAGCTTCGTGATTCCTGCCTGGTCCTCTGCCTGATAATTACCAGCTGAGCTGCATGATTCCTTCTTGCTCATCTGCTTGACAATTGCCAGATGAGCTGCGTGATTCCTGCCTGCTCATCTGCTTTGTTATTGGCAGCTGAGTAGCATGATTCGTCACAGCTGAGCTCCACGATTATTGCCTGCTGAGTGGGTGATTCGTGCCTGCTCAGCTCTTAGATTATTGCCTGCTGAGGCCCATGATAAATGCATGATCAGCAACGTGATCAGAGCCTCTCAGTCACGTGATCACTGCATGATCATCCACGAGAACAGTGCATGGGCAGTCAAGTGATCAGTGCATGATAGCCAAGTGATCAGTGCATGATCAGTCACGTGATCACTGCATGATTAGCCACGTGATCAGTGCATGATAGCCACGTGATCAGTTCATGATCAGTCACGTCATCAGTGCATGATCTGTTACATAATCAGTGTATGAACATCCACATGATCAGTGCATGGGCAATCACGTATTCAGTGCATGAGAGCCACGTGATCAGTGCATGATCAGTCACGTGATCAGTGCATGATGTGTCACGTGATCAGTGTATGATCATCCACATGATCAGTACACATGTAGTCACGTGATCAGTGCATGATAGCTACGTGATCACTGCATGACAGCCACGTGATCAGTGCATGATAGCCACGTGACCAGTGCATGATTAGTCACGTGACCAGTATATGATCATCCACATGATCAGTGAATGATAGCCATGTGATCAGTGCATGATAGCCACGTGATCAGTGCACTGTGAGTCACGTGCTCAGTGTTTGATCAGTCACGTGATCAGTGCATGATCAGCCACATGATCAGTCACATGATCAGTGTATGGTCATGCACGTGATCAGTGCATGCACAGTCAAGTGATCAGTGAATGATAGCCTTGTGATCAGTGCATGATCAGTCACGTGATCAGTGTATGAGCAGCCAGGTGAACAGTGGGTGCAGAGTCACGTGACAAGGGCCTACTGAGCTGCATGATTCCTGTCTGTTCAGCTGCTTGCCAGTTGCCAGCTGAACTGCATGATTCCTGCCTGTAATCTGCTTGACAATTTCCAGATGAGTTGCGTGATTCTTGCCTGCTCATCTGCTTGACAATTACTAGCTGAGCTGCGTGATTCCTGCCTGCTCAGCTGCTTGATTATGGCCAGCTGAGCAGCATGTTTAGTCACAGTTGAGCTCCATGATTATTGCCTGCTCATTTCGTGATTTGTACCTGCTCAGCTCTTTGATTATTGCCTCCTGAGGCACATGATCAGTGTATGATAGCAAACGTGATGAGCGCATGATCAGTCACATTGTCAGTGCCATTCAGTCACGTGATCACTGCATGATAGTCACGTGATCAGTGCATGCTCAGTCACGATGTCAGTGCATGATCAGTCACGTGATCATTGCATGATTAGCCACGTGAAAAGTGCATGATCAGTCACGTGATCACTGTATGATCAGCCACGTGATCAGTTCATGATATCCAAGTGATCAGTGCATGATAGCCACGTGATCAGTGCATGATCAATCACGTGATCAGTGCATGATCTGTTACATAATCAGTGTATGAACATCCACATGATCAGTGCATGGGGAGTCAAGTATACAGTGCATGAGAGCCAGGTGATCAGTGTATGATCAGTCACTTGATCAGTCCATGATAGCCACGTGATCAGTGCATGATAACCAACTGATCAGTGCATGATCAGTCAAGTGATCAGAGCATGATCTGTCAAGTGATCAGTGTATGATCATCCACGTGATCAGTGCCAACGCAGTCACGTGATCAGTGCATGATAGTCACCTGATCAGTGCATGATCGCCACGTGATCAGTGTATGATCATCCACGTGATCAGTGCATGATCAGTTACGTGATCAGTGCATGATCAGACACGTTATCAGTGCATGATCATCCACGTTATCAGTGCAGGATCAGTCACGTGATCAGTGCATGATCACTCATGTTATCAGTGCATGATAAGCCACATGATCAGTGCATGATCAGTCACGGGATCACTGTATGAACATCCAAATGAATTGTGCATGGGCAGTCACGTGATCAGGGAATGATAGCCACGTTATCAGAGTATATCTGCCACGTGATCAGTGCATGCACAGTCAGGTGATCAGTGCATGATAGCCACGTGATCAGTGCATGATCAGTCACGTGATCAGTCCATGATCTGTTACATAATCAGTATGAACATTCACATGATCAGTGCATGGGCAGCCACCTGATCAGCGCCGTTCTGTCACGTGATCATTACATGATCATCCACGTGATCAGTGCATGCGCATTCACGGGATCAGTGCATGATCTGTCACGTGATCTGTGTATGATCAGTCACATGATCAGTGTATAATCAGCCACGTGATAAGTGCATGATAGCAACCTGATCAGTGCATGATCAGTCATGTGATCAGTGTATCATCAGCCAGTGTTCAGGGTATCATACTCAACTGATAAGTGCATGATAACCACGTCATCAGTGCATCATCAGTCACGTGATCAGTGCATGATCACCCACGTTATCAGTGCATGATAAGCCACATGATCAGTGCATGATCAGTCACGGGATCACTGTATGAACATCCAAATGAATTGTGCATGGGCAGTCACGTGATCAGGGAATGATAGCCACGTTATCAGAGTATATCTGCCACGTGATCAGTGCATGCACAGTCAGGTGATCAGTGCATGATAGCCACGTGATCAGTGCATGATCAGTCACGTGATCAGTCCATGATCTGTTACATAATCAATATGAACATTCACATGATCAGTGCATGGGCAGTCACGTATTTAGTGCATGAGAGCCACGTGATCAGTGTACGATCAGTCACTTGATCAATCCATGATAGCCACGTGATCAGTGCATGATAACCAACTGATCAGTGAATGATCAGTCACGTGATCAGTGCATGATCTGTCAAGTGATCAGTGTATGATCATCCACGTGATCAGTGCCTGCACAGTCACGTGATCAGTGCATGATAGTCACCTGATCAGTGCATGATCGCCACGTGATCAGTGCATGATGGGTCACGTGATCAGTGTATGATCATCCAGGTGATCAGTGCATGATCAGTTACGTGATCAGTGCATGATCAGACACGTTATCAGTGCATGATCATCCATGTTATCAGTGCATGAACAGTCACGTGATCAGTGTATGATCATCCACGTGATCAGTGCACGCAGAGTCAAGTGATCAGTGAAAGATAGCCACGTGATCAGGGCATGATCAGTCACGTGATGAGTGCTTGGGCAGTCCCGTGATCAGTGCATGATAGCCACGTGAGCAGTGCATGATAGCCACCTGATCAGAGCATGATCAGTCCCGTGATCAGTGCATGATCTGTCACGTTATCAGTGTATGATCATCCATGTGATTAGTGCCCATGCAGTCACGTGATCAGTGCATGATTAGTTTCATGATCAGTGTTTGATCAGCCACGTGAACAGTGCATGCTCAGTCACGTGATCATGGCGAGCTGAGCTGCGTGATTCCTGTCTACTCATCTACTTGACATTTGCCTGCTGAGCTGGGTGATTCCTGCCTATTCATCTGCTTGACAATTGCCAGCTGAGCTGCGTGATTCCTGCCTGCTCATCTGCTTGACAATTGCCAGCTGAGCTGCATGATTTCTGCTTGTTCAGCTGCTTGATAATTGCCAGCTGAGCTGCGTGATACGTCCCAGCTGAACTCCATGATTATTGCCTGCTGATTGTGTGATTCGTGCCTGCTAAGCTCTTAAATTATGGTCTGGTGAGGAACATGATCAGTGCATGAT
Organism: Bos javanicus; assembly: GCF_032452875.1. Classification (NCBI taxonomy): domain Eukaryota; kingdom Metazoa; phylum Chordata; class Mammalia; order Artiodactyla; family Bovidae; genus Bos; species Bos javanicus. Next base: position 637,127 of record NW_026893637.1, read on the forward strand.
AGGGACATGATCAGCTGCTCTCAGTCACGTGATCACTGCATGATAAACCCGTGATCAGTGCATGCGCAGTCACGTGATCAGCACCGTTCTTTCACGTGATCATTTCATGATCATCCATGTGATCAGTGCATGCGTAGTCCCGTGATCAGTGCATGATCGCCACGTGACCAGCGCATGATCAGTCGCATGATCAGCACCATTCAGTAATGTGATCACTGCGTGCTCAGTCAAGTGGTCAGTTCCTGTCAGCCACTTGATCAGTGGCTGCACAGTAAAGTGATCAGTGCCTGTCAGTGACTGACCACTGCATGATAAACACGTGAACAGTGCATGAACAGTCACGTGATCAGTGTATGATCATCCACGTGATCAGTGCATGTGGAGTCATGTAATCAATGCATGATAGCACCGTGATCAGTGCATGATCAGTCCCGTGTTGAGTGTATGATCAGCCAAGTGATCAGTGCATGATAGCTACGTGATCAGTGCATGATCAGTCACATGATCAGTGAATGATCAGCCACGTCATCAGTGCATGATAGCCACGTGATCAGTGCATACAATTACGTGATCAGTGCATGGGCAATCACGTGATCAGTGCATGAGTGCCACGTGATCAGTGCATGATCAGTCACATGATAGGTTTGTGATCAGTCACGTGAACAGTGCATGCTCAGTCACGTGATCAGTGCATGATCAGCTGCGAGATCAGTGTATGATCATCCACGTGATCAGTGCATGTGGAGTCATGTAATCAATGCATGATACCACTGTGAACTGTGCATGATCAGTCACGTGATCAGTCCACGATCAGACATGTGATAAGTGAATAATAGCCACGTGATCAGTGCATGATCAGTCCCGTGATGAGTGTATGATCAGCCAAGTGATCATTGCAAGATAGCTACGTGATCAGTGCATGATCAGTCACAGATCAGTGCCTGATAGCCACGTGATCAGTGCATACAACTACGTGATCAGTGCCTGGGCAATCACGTGATCACTGCATGATCATTTACGTGATCTGTGCATGATCAGTCACGTGACCAATATATGGTAGCTACGTTATCATTGCATGACGAGTCACGTGAGCAGTGCATGATAGCCATGTGATGTGTGCATGATCAGTTACGTGAGCAGAGTATGATCAGCCACGTGATCAGTGCATGAGTGCCACGTGATCAGTGCTTGATCAGTCATGTGACAGGTGTGTGATCAGCCACGTGAACAGTGCATGTTCAGCCACGTGATCAGTGCATGATAGCCACGTGATCACTGCGTGATCACTTACGTGAGCAGTGTATGATCAGCCACGTGATCATTGCATGGTCAGACACGTGAACAGTGTATGATGAGCCACGTGATCAGTGCATGATATCCAAGTGATCAGTGCATGGTCAGTCACGTGATCAGGGCCTGCTGAGCTGCGTGATTACTGTCTGCTCATCTGCTTGACAATTGCCAGCTGAGCTGCACGATTCCTGCCTGTCATCTGCTTGACAATTGCCAGCTGTGCTGCGTAATTCCTGCCTGCTCAGCTGCTTGATTATTGCCAGCTGAGCAGCATGATTCCTCACTGCTGAGTTCCACGATTATTGCCTGCTGACTGTTTGATTCGTGCCTACTCAGCTCTTTGTTTATTGCCTCCAGAGGCACATGATCAGTGTATGATAGCAAACATGATCAGCGCATGATCAGTCACATGATCAGTGCCATTAAGTCACGTGATCACTACATGATAGTCATGTGATCAGTCCATACTCAGTCACGGTATCAGTGCATGATCAGCCACGTGATCAGTGCATGATAGCCCGTGATCATTGCATGATAGCCATGTGATCAGTGCATGATCAGCCAGGTGATCAGTGCATGATAGCTACGTGATCAGTTCATGATTAGTCACGTGATCTGTGCATGACCAGGCAGGTGATTAGTGTATGATCAGCCACGTGAACAGTGCATGATAGCCATGTGATCAGTGCATGATCCATCACCTGATGGGTGTATGATCAGTCACGTGACCGGTACATGGTAGCTATATAATCATTGCATGATCAGCCACGTGAGTAGTGCATGATAGCCACGTGATCAGTGTATGATCAGACAAGTGATCAGTGCATGGTCAGTCACGTGATCAGTGCATGATCAGCCACATGATCAGTGCATGATCAATTACGTGATCAGTGCATGATCACTCACGTGACCAGTACATGGTAGCTACGTGATCATTGCATGATCAGCCACGTGAGCAGTGCATGTTAGCCACGTGATCAGTGCATGATCAGTCTCGTGATCAGTGTATGATCAACCACGTGATCAGTGCACGATAGCCAGGTAATGAGTGCATGATAGCCAGATGATCAGAGCATTATCAGTCACGTGATCACTGTATGATCAGCCACGTAAACAGTGAATGATAGCCACGTGATCAGTGCATGATCTGTCACGGGATCAGTGCATGATCAGTCACATAATCAGTGTATGATCACTTACGTTACCATTGCATGATCAGTCACGTGATCAGTACATGGTAGCTATGTGATCATTGCATGATCAGCCACGTGATCAGGGCATGATAGCCACGTGATCAGTGCATGATAGCCACGTGATCAGTGCATGATTAGTCACGTGATACGTGTGTGATCAGCCACGTGATCTGTGCATGATATCCACGTGGTCAGTGCATGATAGCCACGTGATCACTTCATGATTAGTCACGTGATCTGTGCATGACCAGGCAGGTGATCAGTGTATGATAGCCACGTGATCAGTGCATGATGATCCACGTGATCAGTGCATGATCAATTTCGTTATCAGTGCATGATGAGTCACGTGACCAGTACATGGTCCCTACGTGAACATTGCATGATCAGCCACGTGAGCAGTGCATGATAGCCACGTGATCAGTGCATGATCAGTTTCGGGAGCAGAGTATGATCAGCCACTTGGTCAGTGCATGATAGCCACGTAATCACTGCATGATCAATTTCGGGAGCAGTGTATGATTAGCCACTAGATCAGTGCATGATAACCACGTGATCAGTCCCTGATCAGTCACGTGACCAGCGCATGATCAGCCACATGATCAGTGCATCATCAATTAAGTGATCACTGCATGATCAGTCACGTGACCAGTACATGCTAGCTACGTAATCATTGCATGATCAGGCACGTGAGCAGTGCATGATAGCCACGTGATCACTGCATGATCAGTCATGTGATCAGTGCGTGATCAGTCATGTGATCAGTGTATGATCAGCCAGGTAATCAGTGCATGATAGCCAACTGATCAGTGCATGATCAGTCACGTGATCAGTGCATGATCAGTCACGTGATCAGGGCCTGCTGAGCTGCGTGATTACTGTCTGCTCATCTGCTTGACAATTGCCAGCTCAGCTGCACGATTCCTGCCTGTCATCTGCTTGACAATTGCCAGCTGTGCTGCGTAATTCCTGCCTGCTCAGCTGCTTGATTATTGCCAGCTGAGCAGCATGATTCATGCACAGTCAGGTGATCAGTGCATGATAGCCATGTGATCAGTGCATGATCAGTCACGTGATCAGTCCATGATGTGTTACATAATCAGTATGAATATTCACATGATCAGTGCATGGGCAGTCACGTATTCAGTGCATGAGAGCCACGTGATCAGTGTATGATCAGTCACTTGATCAATCCATGATAGCCACGTGATCAGTGCATGATAACCAACTGATCAGTGAATGATCAGTCACGTGATAAGTGCATGATCTGTCAAGTGATCAGTGTATGATCATCCACGTGATCTGTGCCTGCGCAGTCACGTGATCAGTGCATGATAGTCACCTGATCAGTACATGGTCGCCACGTGATCAGTGCATGATGGGTCACGTGATCAGTGTATGATCATCCAGGTGATCAGTGCATGATCAGACACGTTATCAGTGCATGATCATCCATGTTATCAGTGCATGATCAATCACGTGATCAGTGTACGATCATCCACGTGATCAGTGCACGCAGAGTCAAGTGATCAGTGAATGATAGCCATGTGATCAGTGCATGATCAGTCACGTGATCAGTGCTTGGGCAGTCCCGTGATCAGTGCACGATAGCCACCTGATCAGTGCATGATCAGTCCCGTGATCAGTGCATGATCTGTCACATGATCAGTGTATGATCATCCACGTGACTAGTGCCCATGAAGTCACGTGATCAGTGCATGATAGCTACGTGATCACTGCATGATAGCCACGTGATCAGTGCATGATTAGTTTCATGATCAGTGTTTGATCAGCCACGTGAACAGTGCATGCTCAGTCACGTAATCATGGCCTGTTGAGCTACGTGATTCCTGTCTGCTCATCTGCTTGACATTTGCCTGCTGAGCTGGGTGATTCCTGCCTATTCATTTGCTTGACAATTGCCAACTGAGCTGTGTGATTCTTGTCTGCTCATCTGCTTGACATTTGCCAGGTGAGCTGGGTGATTCCTGCCTATTCCTCTGCTTGACAATTGCCAGCTGAGCTGCGTGATTCCTGCCTGCTCATCTGCTTGACAATTGCCAGCTGAGCTGTGTGATTCTTGTCTGCTCATCTGCTTGACATTTGCCAGGTGAGCTGGGTGATTCCTGCCTATTCATCTGCTTGACAATTGCCAGCAGAGCTGCGTGATTCCTGCCTGGTCATCTGCTTGATAATTGCCACCTGAGCTGCATGATTCCTGCCTGCTCATCTGTTTCATAATTGCCAGCTGAGCTTCGTGATTCCTGCCTGGTCCTCTGCCTGATAATTACCAGCTGAGCTGCATGATTCCTTCTTGCTCATCTGCTTGACAATTGCCAGATGAGCTGCGTGATTCCTGCCTGCTCATCTGCTTTGTTATTGGCAGCTGAGTAGCATGATTCGTCACAGCTGAGCTCCACGATTATTGCCTGCTGAGTGGGTGATTCGTGCCTGCTCAGCTCTTAGATTATTGCCTGCTGAGGCCCATGATAAATGCATGATCAGCAACGTGATCAGAGCCTCTCAGTCACGTGATCACTGCATGATCATCCACGAGAACAGTGCATGGGCAGTCAAGTGATCAGTGCATGATAGCCAAGTGATCAGTGCATGATCAGTCACGTGATCACTGCATGATTAGCCACGTGATCAGTGCATGATAGCCACGTGATCAGTTCATGATCAGTCACGTCATCAGTGCATGATCTGTTACATAATCAGTGTATGAACATCCACATGATCAGTGCATGGGCAATCACGTATTCAGTGCATGAGAGCCACGTGATCAGTGCATGATCAGTCACGTGATCAGTGCATGATGTGTCACGTGATCAGTGTATGATCATCCACATGATCAGTACACATGTAGTCACGTGATCAGTGCATGATAGCTACGTGATCACTGCATGACAGCCACGTGATCAGTGCATGATAGCCACGTGACCAGTGCATGATTAGTCACGTGACCAGTATATGATCATCCACATGATCAGTGAATGATAGCCATGTGATCAGTGCATGATAGCCACGTGATCAGTGCACTGTGAGTCACGTGCTCAGTGTTTGATCAGTCACGTGATCAGTGCATGATCAGCCACATGATCAGTCACATGATCAGTGTATGGTCATGCACGTGATCAGTGCATGCACAGTCAAGTGATCAGTGAATGATAGCCTTGTGATCAGTGCATGATCAGTCACGTGATCAGTGTATGAGCAGCCAGGTGAACAGTGGGTGCAGAGTCACGTGACAAGGGCCTACTGAGCTGCATGATTCCTGTCTGTTCAGCTGCTTGCCAGTTGCCAGCTGAACTGCATGATTCCTGCCTGTAATCTGCTTGACAATTTCCAGATGAGTTGCGTGATTCTTGCCTGCTCATCTGCTTGACAATTACTAGCTGAGCTGCGTGATTCCTGCCTGCTCAGCTGCTTGATTATGGCCAGCTGAGCAGCATGTTTAGTCACAGTTGAGCTCCATGATTATTGCCTGCTCATTTCGTGATTTGTACCTGCTCAGCTCTTTGATTATTGCCTCCTGAGGCACATGATCAGTGTATGATAGCAAACGTGATGAGCGCATGATCAGTCACATTGTCAGTGCCATTCAGTCACGTGATCACTGCATGATAGTCACGTGATCAGTGCATGCTCAGTCACGATGTCAGTGCATGATCAGTCACGTGATCATTGCATGATTAGCCACGTGAAAAGTGCATGATCAGTCACGTGATCACTGTATGATCAGCCACGTGATCAGTTCATGATATCCAAGTGATCAGTGCATGATAGCCACGTGATCAGTGCATGATCAATCACGTGATCAGTGCATGATCTGTTACATAATCAGTGTATGAACATCCACATGATCAGTGCATGGGGAGTCAAGTATACAGTGCATGAGAGCCAGGTGATCAGTGTATGATCAGTCACTTGATCAGTCCATGATAGCCAGGTGATCAGTGCATGATCAGTCAAGTGATCAAAGCATGATCTGTCAAGTGATCAGTGTATGATCATCCACGTGATCAGTGCCAACGCAGTCACGTGATCAGTGCATGATAGTCACCTGATCAGTGCATGATCGCCACGTGATCAGTGTATGATCATCCACGTGATCAGTGCATGATCAGTTACGTGATCAGTGCATGATCAGACACGTTATCAGTGCATGATCATCCACGTTATCAGTGCAGGATCAGTCACGTGATCAGTGCATGATCACTCATGTTATCAGTGCATGATAAGCCACATGATCAGTGCATGATCAGTCACGGGATCACTGTATGAACATCCAAATGAATTGTGCATGGGCAGTCACGTGATCAGGGAATGATAGCCACGTTATCAGAGTATATCTGCCACGTGATCAGTGCATGCACAGTCAGGTGATCAGTGCATGATAGCCACGTGATCAGTGCATGATCAGTCACGTGATCAGTCCATGATCTGTTACATAATCAGTATGAACATTCACATGATCAGTGCATGGGCAGCCACCTGATCAGCGCCGTTCTGTCACGTGATCATTACATGATCATCCACGTGATCAGTGCATGCGCATTCACGGGATCAGTGCATGATCTGTCACGTGATCTGTGTATGATCAGTCACATGATCAGTGTATAATCAGCCACGTGATAAGTGCATGATAGCAACCTGATCAGTGCATGATCAGTCATGTGATCAGTGTATCATCAGCCAGTGTTCAGGGTATCATACTCAACTGATAAGTGCATGATAACCACGTCATCAGTGCATCATCAGTCACGTGATCAGTGCATGATCACCCACGTTATCAGTGCATGATAAGCCACATGATCAGTGCATGATCAGTCACGGGATCACTGTATGAACATCCAAATGAATTGTGCATGGGCAGTCACGTGATCAGGGAATGATAGCCACGTTATCAGAGTATATCTGCCACGTGATCAGTGCATGCACAGTCAGGTGATCAGTGCATGATAGCCACGTGATCAGTGCATGATCAGTCACGTGATCAGTCCATGATGTGTTACATAATCAATATGAACATTCACATGATCAGTGCATGGGCAGTCACGTATTTAGTGCATGAGAGCCACGTGATCAGTGTACGATCAGTCACTTGATCAATCCATGATAGCCACGTGATCAGTGCATGATAACCAACTGATCAGTGAATGATCAGTCACGTGATCAGTGCATGATCTGTCATGTGATCAGTGTATGATCATCCACGTGATCAGTGCCCATGCAGTCACGTGATCAGTGCATGATAGCCACATGATCAGTGCATGATTAGTTACATCATCAGTGTTTGATCAGCCACGTGAACTGTGCATGCTCAGTCACGTGATCAGGGCCTGCTGAGCTGCGTGATTCCTGTCTGTTCATCTGCTTGAGATTTGCCAGCTGAGCTGGGTGATTCCTGCCTATTCATCTGCTTCACAATTGCCAGCTGAGCTGCGTGATTCCTGCCTGCTCATCTGCTTGACAATTGCCAGATGAGCTGCATGATTTCTGCTTGTTCAGCTGCTTGATAATTGCCAGCTGAGCTGCGTGATTCGTCCCAGCTGAGCTCCATGATTATTGCCAGCTGATTGCATGATTCGTGCCTGCTAAGCTCTTAAATTATGGTCTGGTGAGGAACATGATCAGTGAATGATAGGGACATGATCAGCTGCTCTCAGTCACGTCATCACTGCATTATAAACCCGTGAGCAGTGCATGCGCAGCCACCTGATCAGTGCCGTTCTGTCACGTGATCACTTCATGATCATCCACGTGATCAGTGCATGCGCATTCACGTGATCAGTGCATGATCTCTCACGTGATCTGTGTATGACCAGTCACATGATCAGTGTATAATCAGCCACGTGATAAGTGCATGATAGCAACCTGATCAGTGCATGATCAGTCATGTGATCAGTGTATCATCAGCCAGTGTTCAGGGTATCATACTCAACTGATAAGTGCATGATAACCACGTGTCAGTGCATCATCAGTCACATGATCAGTGCATGATCACCCACGTTATCAGTGCATGATAAGCCACATGATCAGTGCATGATCAGTCAAGGGATCACTGTATGAACATCCAAATGAATTGTGCATGGGCAGTCACGTGATCAGGGAATGATAGCCACATGATCAGTGTATATCAGCCACGTGATCAGTGCATGCACAGTCAGGTGATCAGTGCATGATAGCCATGTGATCAGTGCATGATCAGTCACGTGATCAGTCCATGATGTGTTACATAATCAGTATGAATATTCACATGATCAGTGCATGGGCAGTCACGTATTCAGTGCATGAGAGCCACGTGATCAGTGTATGATCAGTCACTTGATCAATCCATGATAGCCACGTGATCAGTGCATGATAACCAACTGATCAGTGAATGATCAGTCACGTGATAAGTGCATGATCTGTCAAGTGATCAGTGTATGATCATCCACGTGATCTGTGCCTGCGCAGTCACGTGATCAGTGCATGATAGTCACCTGATCAGTACATGGTCGCCACGTGATCAGTGCATGATGGGTCACGTGATCAGTGTATGATCATCCAGGTGATCAGTGCATGATCAGACACGTTATCAGTGCATGATCATCCATGTTATCAGTGCATGATCAATCACGTGATCAGTGTACGATCATCCACGTGATCAGTGCACGCAGAGTCAAGTGATCAGTGAATGATAGCCATGTGATCAGTGCATGATCAGTCACGTGATCAGTGCTTGGGCAGTCCCGTGATCAGTGCACGATAGCCACCTGATCAGTGCATGATCAGTCCCGTGATCAGTGCATGATCTGTCACATGATCAGTGTATGATCATCCACGTGACTAGTGCCCATGAAGTCACGTGATCAGTGCATGATAGCTACGTGATCACTGCATGATAGCCACGTGATCAGTGCATGATTAGTTTCATGATCAGTGTTTGATCAGCCACGTGAACAGTGCATGCTCAGTCACGTAATCATGGCCTGTTGAGCTACGTGATTCCTGTCTGCTCATCTGCTTGACATTTGCCTGCTGAGCTGGGTGATTCCTGCCTATTCATTTGCTTGACAATTGCCAACTGAGCTGTGTGATTCTTGTCTGCTCATCTGCTTGACATTTGCCAGGTGAGCTGGGTGATTCCTGCCTATTCCTCTGCTTGACAATTGCCAGCTGAGCTGCGTGATTCCTGCCTGCTCATCTGCTTGACAATTGCCAGCTGAGCTGTGTGATTCTTGTCTGCTCATCTGCTTGACATTTGCCAGGTGAGCTGGGTGATTCCTGCCTATTCATCTGCTTGACAATTGCCAGCAGAGCTGCGTGATTCCTGCCTGGTCATCTGCTTGATAATTGCCACCTGAGCTGCATGATTCCTGCCTGCTCATCTGTTTCATAATTGCCAGCTGAGCTTCGTGATTCCTGCCTGGTCCTCTGCCTGATAATTACCAGCTGAGCTGCATGATTCCTTCTTGCTCATCTGCTTGACAATTGCCAGATGAGCTGCGTGATTCCTGCCTGCTCATCTGCTTTGTTATTGGCAGCTGAGTAGCATGATTCGTCACAGCTGAGCTCCACGATTATTGCCTGCTGAGTGGGTGATTCGTGCCTGCTCAGCTCTTAGATTATTGCCTGCTGAGGCCCATGATAAATGCATGATCAGCAACGTGATCAGAGCCTCTCAGTCACGTGATCACTGCATGATCATCCACGAGAACAGTGCATGGGCAGTCAAGTGATCAGTGCATGATAGCCAAGTGATCAGTGCATGATCAGTCACGTGATCACTGCATGATTAGCCACGTGATCAGTGCATGATAGCCACGTGATCAGTTCATGATCAGTCACGTCATCAGTGCATGATCTGTTACATAATCAGTGTATGAACATCCACATGATCAGTGCATGGGCAATCACGTATTCAGTGCATGAGAGCCACGTGATCAGTGCATGATCAGTCACGTGATCAGTGCATGATGTGTCACGTGATCAGTGTATGATCATCCACATGATCAGTACACATGTAGTCACGTGATCAGTGCATGATAGCTACGTGATCACTGCATGACAGCCACGTGATCAGTGCATGATAGCCACGTGACCAGTGCAGGATTAGTCACGTGACCAGTATATGATCATCCACATGATCAGTGAATGATAGCCATGTGATCAGTGCATGATAGCCACGTGATCAGTGCACTGTGAGTCACGTGCTCAGTGTTTGATCAGTCACGTGATCAGTGCATGATCAGCCACATGATCAGTCACATGATCAGTGTATGGTCATGCACGTGATCAGTGCATGCACAGTCAAGTGATCAGTGAATGATAGCCTTGTGATCAGTGCATGATCAGTCACGTGATCAGTGTATGAGCAGCCAGGTGAACAGTGGGTGCAGAGTCACGTGACAAGGGCCTACTGAGCTGCATGATTCCTGTCTGTTCAGCTGCTTGCCAGTTGCCAGCTGAACTGCATGATTCCTGCCTGTAATCTGCTTGACAATTTCCAGATGAGTTGCGTGATTCTTGCCTGCTCATCTGCTTGACAATTACTAGCTGAGCTGCGTGATTCCTGCCTGCTCAGCTGCTTGATTATGGCCAGCTGAGCAGCATGTTTAGTCACAGTTGAGCTCCATGATTATTGCCTGCTCATTTCGTGATTTGTACCTGCTCAGCTCTTTGATTATTGCCTCCTGAGGCACATGATCAGTGTATGATAGCAAACGTGATGAGCGCATGATCAGTCACATTGTCAGTGCCATTCAGTCACGTGATCACTGCATGATAGTCACGTGATCAGTGCATGCTCAGTCACGATGTCAGTGCATGATCAGTCACGTGATCATTGCATGATTAGCCACGTGAAAAGTGCATGATCAGTCACGTGATCACTGTATGATCAGCCACGTGATCAGTTCATGATATCCAAGTGATCAGTGCATGATAGCCACGTGATCAGTGCATGATCAATCACGTGATCAGTGCATGATCTGTTACATAATCAGTGTATGAACATCCACATGATCAGTGCATGGGGAGTCAAGTATACAGTGCATGAGAGCCAGGTGATCAGTGTATGATCAGTCACTTGATCAGTCCATGATAGCCACGTGATCAGTGCATGATAACCAACTGATCAGTGCATGATCAGTCAAGTGATCAGAGCATGATCTGTCAAGTGATCAGTGTATGATCATCCACGTGATCAGTGCCAACGCAGTCACGTGATCAGTGCATGATAGTCACCTGATCAGTGCATGATCGCCACGTGATCAGTGTATGATCATCCACGTGATCAGTGCATGATCAGTTACGTGATCAGTGCATGATCAGACACGTTATCAGTGCATGATCATCCACGTTATCAGTGCAGGATCAGTCACGTGATCAGTGCATGATCACTCATGTTATCAGTGCATGATAAGCCACATGATCAGTGCATGATCAGTCACGGGATCACTGTATGAACATCCAAATGAATTGTGCATGGGCAGTCACGTGATCAGGGAATGATAGCCACGTTATCAGAGTATATCTGCCACGTGATCAGTGCATGCACAGTCAGGTGATCAGTGCATGATAGCCACGTGATCAGTGCATGATCAGTCACGTGATCAGTCCATGATCTGTTACATAATCAGTATGAACATTCACATGATCAGTGCATGGGCAGCCACCTGATCAGCGCCGTTCTGTCACGTGATCATTACATGATCATCCACGTGATCAGTGCATGCGCATTCACGGGATCAGTGCATGATCTGTCACGTGATCTGTGTATGATCAGTCACATGATCAGTGTATAATCAGCCACGTGATAAGTGCATGATAGCAACCTGATCAGTGCATGATCAGTCATGTGATCAGTGTATCATCAGCCAGTGTTCAGGGTATCATACTCAACTGATAAGTGCATGATAACCACGTCATCAGTGCATCATCAGTCACGTGATCAGTGCATGATCACCCACGTTATCAGTGCATGATAAGCCACATGATCAGTGCATGATCAGTCACGGGATCACTGTATGAACATCCAAATGAATTGTGCATGGGCAGTCACGTGATCAGGGAATGATAGCCACGTTATCAGAGTATATCTGCCACGTGATCAGTGCATGCACAGTCAGGTGATCAGTGCATGATAGCCACGTGATCAGTGCATGATCAGTCACGTGATCAGTCCATGATCTGTTACATAATCAATATGAACATTCACATGATCAGTGCATGGGCAGTCACGTATTTAGTGCATGAGAGCCACGTGATCAGTGTACGATCAGTCACTTGATCAATCCATGATAGCCACGTGATCAGTGCATGATAACCAACTGATCAGTGAATGATCAGTCACGTGATCAGTGCATGATCTGTCAAGTGATCAGTGTATGATCATCCACGTGATCAGTGCCTGCACAGTCACGTGATCAGTGCATGATAGTCACCTGATCAGTGCATGATCGCCACGTGATCAGTGCATGATGGGTCACGTGATCAGTGTATGATCATCCAGGTGATCAGTGCATGATCAGTTACGTGATCAGTGCATGATCAGACACGTTATCAGTGCATGATCATCCATGTTATCAGTGCATGAACAGTCACGTGATCAGTGTATGATCATCCACGTGATCAGTGCACGCAGAGTCAAGTGATCAGTGAAAGATAGCCACGTGATCAGGGCATGATCAGTCACGTGATGAGTGCTTGGGCAGTCCCGTGATCAGTGCATGATAGCCACGTGAGCAGTGCATGATAGCCACCTGATCAGAGCATGATCAGTCCCGTGATCAGTGCATGATCTGTCACGTTATCAGTGTATGATCATCCATGTGATTAGTGCCCATGCAGTCACGTGATCAGTGCATGATTAGTTTCATGATCAGTGTTTGATCAGCCACGTGAACAGTGCATGCTCAGTCACGTGATCATGGCGAGCTGAGCTGCGTGATTCCTGTCTACTCATCTACTTGACATTTGCCTGCTGAGCTGGGTGATTCCTGCCTATTCATCTGCTTGACAATTGCCAGCTGAGCTGCGTGATTCCTGCCTGCTCATCTGCTTGACAATTGCCAGCTGAGCTGCATGATTTCTGCTTGTTCAGCTGCTTGATAATTGCCAGCTGAGCTGCGTGATACGTCCCAGCTGAACTCCATGATTATTGCCTGCTGATTGTGTGATTCGTGCCTGCTAAGCTCTTAAATTATGGTCTGGTGAGGAACATGATCAGTGCATGATAGGGACATGATCAGCTGCTCTCAGTCACGTGATCACTGCATGATAAACCCGTGATCAGTGCATGCGCAGTCACGTGATCAGCACCGTTCTTTCACGTGATCATTTCATGATCATCCATGTGATCAGTGCATGCGTAGTCCCGTGATCAGTGCATGATCGCCACGTGACCAGCGCATGATCAGTCGCATGATCAGCACCATTCAGTAATGTGATCACTGCGTGCTCAGTCAAGTGGTCAGTTCCTGTCAGCCACTTGATCAGTGGCTGCACAGTAAAGTGATCAGTGCCTGTCAGTGACTGACCACTGCATGATAAACACGTGAACAGTGCATGAACAGTCACGTGATCAGTGTATGATCATCCACGTGATCAGTGCATGTGGAGTCATGTAATCAATGCATGATAGCACCGTGATCAGTGCATGATCAGTCCCGTGTTGAGTGTATGATCAGCCAAGTGATCAGTGCATGATAGCTACGTGATCAGTGCATGATCAGTCACATGATCAGTGAATGATCAGCCACGTCATCAGTGCATGATAGCCACGTGATCAGTGCATACAATTACGTGATCAGTGCATGGGCAATCACGTGATCAGTGCATGAGTGCCACGTGATCAGTGCATGATCAGTCACATGATAGGTTTGTGATCAGTCACGTGAACAGTGCATGCTCAGTCACGTGATCAGTGCATGATCAGCTGCGAGATCAGTGTATGATCATCCACGTGATCAGTGCATGTGGAGTCATGTAATCAATGCATGATACCACTGTGAACTGTGCATGATCAGTCACGTGATCAGTCCACGATCAGACATGTGATAAGTGAATAATAGCCACGTGATCAGTGCATGATCAGTCCCGTGATGAGTGTATGATCAGCCAAGTGATCATTGCAAGATAGCTACGTGATCAGTGCATGATCAGTCACAGATCAGTGCCTGATAGCCACGTGATCAGTGCATACAACTACGTGATCAGTGCCTGGGCAATCACGTGATCACTGCATGATCATTTACGTGATCTGTGCATGATCAGTCACGTGACCAATATATGGTAGCTACGTTATCATTGCATGACGAGTCACGTGAGCAGTGCATGATAGCCATGTGATGTGTGCATGATCAGTTACGTGAGCAGAGTATGATCAGCCACGTGATCAGTGCATGAGTGCCACGTGATCAGTGCTTGATCAGTCATGTGACAGGTGTGTGATCAGCCACGTGAACAGTGCATGTTCAGCCACGTGATCAGTGCATGATAGCCACGTGATCACTGCATGATCACTTACGTGAGCAGTGTATGATCAGCCACGTGATCATTGCATGGTCAGACACGTGAACAGTGTATGATGAGCCACGTGATCAGTGCATGATATCCAAGTGATCAGTGCATGCTCAGTCACGTGATCAGGGCCTGCTGAGCTGCGTGATTACTGTCTGCTCATCTGCTTGACAATTGCCAGCTGAGCTGCACGATTCCTGCCTGTCATCTGCTTGACAATTGCCAGCTGTGCTGCGTAATTCCTGCCTGCTCAGCTGCTTGATTATTGCCAGCTGAGCAGCATGATTCCTCACTGCTGAGTTCCACGATTATTGCCTGCTGACTGTTTGATTCGTGCCTACTCAGCTCTTTGTTTATTGCCTCCAGAGGCACATGATCAGTGTATGATAGCAAACATGATCAGCGCATGATCAGTCACATGATCAGTGCCATTAAGTCACGTGATCACTACATGATAGTCATGTGATCAGTCCATACTCAGTCACGGTATCAGTGCATGATCAGCCACGTGATCAGTGCATGATAGCCCGTGATCATTGCATGATAGCCATGTGATCAGTGCATGATCAGCCAGGTGATCAGTGCATGATAGCTACGTGATCAGTTCATGATTAGTCACGTGATCTGTGCATGACCAGGCAGGTGATTAGTGTATGATCAGCCACGTGAACAGTGCATGATAGCCATGTGATCAGTGCATGATCCATCACCTGATGGGTGTATGATCAGTCACGTGACCGGTACATGGTAGCTATATAATCATTGCATGATCAGCCACGTGAGTAGTGCATGATAGCCACGTGATCAGTGTATGATCAGACAAGTGATCAGTGCATGGTCAGTCACGTGATCAGTGCATGATCAGCCACATGATCAGTGCATGATCAATTACGTGATCAGTGCATGATCACTCACGTGACCAGTACATGGTAGCTACGTGATCATTGCATGATCAGCCACGTGAGCAGTGCATGTTAGCCACGTGATCAGTGCATGATCAGTCTCGTGATCAGTGTATGATCAACCACGTGATCAGTGCACGATAGCCAGGTAATGAGTGCATGATAGCCAGATGATCAGAGCATTATCAGTCACGTGATCACTGTATGATCAGCCACGTAAACAGTGAATGATAGCCACGTGATCAGTGCATGATCTGTCACGGGATCAGTGCATGATCAGTCACATAATCAGTGTATGATCACTTACGTTACCATTGCATGATCAGTCACGTGATCAGTACATGGTAGCTATGTGATCATTGCATGATCAGCCACGTGATCAGGGCATGATAGCCACGTGATCAGTGCATGATAGCCACGTGATCAGTGCATGATTAGTCACGTGATACGTGTGTGATCAGCCACGTGATCTGTGCATGATATCCACGTGGTCAGTGCATGATAGCCACGTGATCACTTCATGATTAGTCACGTGATCTGTGCATGACCAGGCAGGTGATCAGTGTATGATAGCCACGTGATCAGTGCATGATGATCCACGTGATCAGTGCATGATCAATTTCGTTATCAGTGCATGATGAGTCACGTGACCAGTACATGGTCCCTACGTGAACATTGCATGATCAGCCACGTGAGCAGTGCATGATAGCCACGTGATCAGTGCATGATCAGTTTCGGGAGCAGAGTATGATCAGCCACTTGGTCAGTGCATGATAGCCACGTAATCACTGCATGATCAATTTCGGGAGCAGTGTATGATTAGCCACTAGATCAGTGCATGATAACCACGTGATCAGTCCCTGATCAGTCACGTGACCAGCGCATGATCAGCCACATGATCAGTGCATCATCAATTAAGTGATCACTGCATGATCAGTCACGTGACCAGTACATGCTAGCTACGTAATCATTGCATGATCAGGCACGTGAGCAGTGCATGATAGCCACGTGATCAGTGCATGATCAGTCACGTGATCAGTCCATGATCTGTTACATAATCAGTATGAACATTCACATGATCAGTGCATGGGCAGCCACCTGATCAGCGCCGTTCTGTCACGTGATCATTACATGATCATCCACGTGATCAGTGCATGCGCATTCACGGGATCAGTGCATGATCTGTCACGTGATCTGTGTATGATCAGTCACATGATCAGTGTATAATCAGCCACGTGATAAGTGCATGATAGCAACCTGATCAGTGCATGATCAGTCATGTGATCAGTGTATCATCAGCCAGTGTTCAGGGTATCATACTCAACTGATAAGTGCATGATAACCACGTCATCAGTGCATCATCAGTCACGTGATCAGTGCATGATCACCCACGTTATCAGTGCATGATAAGCCACATGATCAGTGCATGATCAGTCACGGGATCACTGTATGAACATCCAAATGAATTGTGCATGGGCAGTCACGTGATCAGGGAATGATAGCCACGTTATCAGAGTATATCTGCCACGTGATCAGTGCATGCACAGTCAGGTGATCAGTGCATGATAGCCACGTGATCAGTGCATGATCAGTCACGTGATCAGTCCATGATCTGTTACATAATCAATATGAACATTCACATGATCAGTGCATGGGCAGTCACGTATTTAGTGCATGAGAGCCACGTGATCAGTGTACGATCAGTCACTTGATCAATCCATGATAGCCACGTGATCAGTGCATGATAACCAACTGATCAGTGAATGATCAGTCACGTGATCAGTGCATGATCTGTCATGTGATCAGTGTATGATCATCCACGTGATCAGTGCCCATGCAGTCACGTGATCAGTGCATGATAGCCACATGATCAGTGCATGATTAGTTACATCATCAGTGTTTGATCAGCCACGTGAACTGTGCATGCTCAGTCACGTGATCAGGGCCTGCTGAGCTGCGTGATTCCTGTCTGTTCATCTGCTTGAGATTTGCCAGCTGAGCTGGGTGATTCCTGCCTATTCATCTGCTTCACAATTGCCAGCTGAGCTGCGTGATTCCTGCCTGCTCATCTGCTTGACAATTGCCAGATGAGCTGCATGATTTCTGCTTGTTCAGCTGCTTGATAATTGCCAGCTGAGCTGCGTGATTCGTCCCAGCTGAGCTCCATGATTATTGCCAGCTGATTGCATGATTCGTGCCTGCTAAGCTCTTAAATTATGGTCTGGTGAGGAACATGATCAGTGAATGATAGGGACATGATCAGCTGCTCTCAGTCACGTCATCACTGCATTATAAACCCGTGAGCAGTGCATGCGCAGCCACCTGATCAGTGCCGTTCTGTCACGTGATCACTTCATGATCATCCACGTGATCAGTGCATGCGCATTCACGTGATCAGTGCATGATCTCTCACGTGATCTGTGTATGACCAGTCACATGATCAGTGTATAATCAGCCACGTGATAAGTGCATGATAGCAACCTGATCAGTGCATGATCAGTCATGTGATCAGTGTATCATCAGCCAGTGTTCAGGGTATCATACTCAACTGATAAGTGCATGATAACCACGTGTCAGTGCATCATCAGTCACATGATCAGTGCATGATCACCCACGTTATCAGTGCATGATAAGCCACATGATCAGTGCATGATCAGTCAAGGGATCACTGTATGAACATCCAAATGAATTGTGCATGGGCAGTCACGTGATCAGGGAATGATAGCCACATGATCAGTGTATATCAGCCACGTGATCAGTGCATGCACAGTCAGGTGATCAGTGCATGATAGCCATGTGATCAGTGCATGATCAGTCACGTGATCAGTCCATGATGTGTTACATAATCAGTATGAATATTCACATGATCAGTGCATGGGCAGTCACGTATTCAGTGCATGAGAGCCACGTGATCAGTGTATGATCAGTCACTTGATCAATCCATGATAGCCACGTGATCAGTGCATGATAACCAACTGATCAGTGAATGATCAGTCACGTGATAAGTGCATGATCTGTCAAGTGATCAGTGTATGATCATCCACGTGATCTGTGCCTGCGCAGTCACGTGATCAGTGCATGATAGTCACCTGATCAGTACATGGTCGCCACGTGATCAGTGCATGATGGGTCACGTGATCAGTGTATGATCATCCAGGTGATCAGTGCATGATCAGACACGTTATCAGTGCATGATCATCCATGTTATCAGTGCATGATCAATCACGTGATCAGTGTACAATCATCCACGTGATCAGTGCACGCAGAGTCAAGTGATCAGTGAATGATAGCCATGTGATCAGTGCATGATCAGTCACGTGATCAGTGCTTGGGCAGTCCCGTGATCAGTGCACGATAGCCACCTGATCAGTGCATGATCAGTCCCGTGATCAGTGCATGATCTGTCACATGATCAGTGTATGATCATCCACGTGACTAGTGCCCATGAAGTCACGTGATCAGTGCATGATAGCTACGTGATCACTGCATGATAGCCACGTGATCAGTGCATGATTAGTTTCATGATCAGTGTTTGATCAGCCACGTGAACAGTGCATGCTCAGTCACGTAATCATGGCCTGTTGAGCTACGTGATTCCTGTCTGCTCATCTGCTTGACATTTGCCTGCTGAGCTGGGTGATTCCTGCCTATTCATTTGCTTGACAATTGCCAACTGAGCTGTGTGATTCTTGTCTGCTCATCTGCTTGACATTTGCCAGGTGAGCTGGGTGATTCCTGCCTATTCCTCTGCTTGACAATTGCCAGCTGAGCTGCGTGATTCCTGCCTGCTCATCTGCTTGACAATTGCCAGCTGAGCTGTGTGATTCTTGTCTGCTCATCTGCTTGACATTTGCCAGGTGAGCTGGGTGATTCCTGCCTATTCATCTGCTTGACAATTGCCAGCAGAGCTGCGTGATTCCTGCCTGGTCATCTGCTTGATAATTGCCACCTGAGCTGCATGATTCCTGCCTGCTCATCTGTTTCATAATTGCCAGCTGAGCTTCGTGATTCCTGCCTGGTCCTCTGCCTGATAATTACCAGCTGAGCTGCATGATTCCTTCTTGCTCATCTGCTTGACAATTGCCAGATGAGCTGCGTGATTCCTGCCTGCTCATCTGCTTTGTTATTGGCAGCTGAGTAGCATGATTCGTCACAGCTGAGCTCCACGATTATTGCCTGCTGAGTGGGTGATTCGTGCCTGCTCAGCTCTTAGATTATTGCCTGCTGAGGCCCATGATAAATGCATGATCAGCAACGTGATCAGAGCCTCTCAGTCACGTGATCACTGCATGATCATCCACGAGAACAGTGCATGGGCAGTCAAGTGATCAGTGCATGATAGCCAAGTGATCAGTGCATGATCAGTCACGTGATCACTGCATGATTAGCCACGTGATCAGTGCATGATAGCCACGTGATCAGTTCATGATCAGTCACGTCATCAGTGCATGATCTGTTACATAATCAGTGTATGAACATCCACATGATCAGTGCATGGGCAATCACGTATTCAGTGCATGAGAGCCACGTGATCACTGTATGATCAGTCACGTGATCAGTCCATGAGAGCCACGTGATCAGTGCATGATCATTCACGTGATCAGTACATGAGAGCCACGTGATCAGTGCATGATAGCCCCCTGATCAGTGCATGATCAGTCACGTGATCAGCGTATGATCTGTCAAGTGATCAGTGTATGATCATCCACATGGTCAGTGTATGAAAAAACACGTGATCAGTGCATGATAGATAAGAGATCAGCACATGATCATTCACGTGATCTGCGCCATTCAGACATGTGATCACTGCATGCTCAGCCACTTGATGAGTTCATGATCAGCAACGGGATTAGTGCATCATCAGCCACGTGATCAGTGCATGATCAGTCACGGGATCAGGGCATGATCTGTCACGTGATCAGTGAATGATCATCCATGTTATCAGTGCATGATCATCCACGTGATCAGTGCACGCAGAGTCAAGTGATCAGTGAATGATAGCCACTTGATCAGGGCATGATCAGTCACGTGATCAGTGCTTGAGCAGTCCCGAGATCAGTGCATGATAGCCACGTGATCAGTGCATGATAGCAACCTGATCAGTGCATGATCAGTCACGTGATCAGTGCATGATGTGTCACGTGATCAGTGTATGATCATCCACATGATCAGTACACATGTAGTCACGTGATCAGTGCATGATAGCTACGTGATCACTGCATGACAGCCACGTGATCAGTGCATGATAGCCACGTGACCAGTGCATGATTAGTCACGTGACCAGTATATGATCATCCACATGATCAGTGAATGATAGCCATGTGATCAGTGCATGATAGCCACGTGATCAGTGCACTGTGAGTCACGTGCTCAGTGTTTGATCAGTCACGTGATCAGTGCATGATCAGCCACATGATCAGTCACATGATCAGTGTATGGTCATGCACGTGATCAGTGCATGCACAGTCAAGTGATCAGTGAATGATAGCCTTGTGATCAGTGCATGATCAGTCACGTGATCAGTGTATGAGCAGCCAGGTGAACAGTGGGTGCAGAGTCACGTGACAAGGGCCTACTGAGCTGCATGATTCCTGTCTGTTCAGCTGCTTGCCAGTTGCCAGCTGAACTGCATGATTCCTGCCTGTAATCTGCTTGACAATTTCCAGATGAGTTGCGTGATTCTTGCCTGCTCATCTGCTTGACAATTACTAGCTGAGCTGCGTGATTCCTGCCTGCTCAGCTGCTTGATTATGGCCAGCTGAGCAGCATGTTTAGTCACAGTTGAGCTCCATGATTATTGCCTGCTCATTTCGTGATTTGTACCTGCTCAGCTCTTTGATTATTGCCTCCTGAGGCACATGATCAGTGTATGATAGCAAACGTGATGAGCGCATGATCAGTCACATTGTCAGTGCCATTCAGTCACGTGATCACTGCATGATAGTCACGTGATCAGTGCATGCTCAGTCACGATGTCAGTGCATGATCAGTCACGTGATCATTGCATGATTAGCCACGTGAAAAGTGCATGATCAGTCACGTGATCACTGTATGATCAGCCACGTGATCAGTTCATGATATCCAAGTGATCAGTGCATGATAGCCACGTGATCAGTGCATGATCAATCACGTGATCAGTGCATGATCTGTTACATAATCAGTGTATGAACATCCACATGATCAGTGCATGGGGAGTCAAGTATACAGTGCATGAGAGCCAGGTGATCAGTGTATGATCAGTCACTTGATCAGTCCATGATAGCCAGGTGATCAGTGCATGATCAGTCAAGTGATCAAAGCATGATCTGTCAAGTGATCAGTGTATGATCATCCACGTGATCAGTGCCAACGCAGTCACGTGATCAGTGCATGATAGTCACCTGATCAGTGCATGATCGCCACGTGATCAGTGTATGATCATCCACGTGATCAGTGCATGATCAGTTACGTGATCAGTGCATGATCAGACACGTTATCAGTGCATGATCATCCACGTTATCAGTGCAGGATCAGTCACGTGATCAGTGCATGATCACTCATGTTATCAGTGCATGATAAGCCACATGATCAGTGCATGATCAGTCACGGGATCACTGTATGAACATCCAAATGAATTGTGCATGGGCAGTCACGTGATCAGGGAATGATAGCCACGTTATCAGAGTATATCTGCCACGTGATCAGTGCATGCACAGTCAGGTGATCAGTGCATGATAGCCACGTGATCAGTGCATGATCAGTCACGTGATCAGTCCATGATCTGTTACATAATCAGTATGAACATTCACATGATCAGTGCATGGGCAGCCACCTGATCAGCGCCGTTCTGTCACGTGATCATTACATGATCATCCACGTGATCAGTGCATGCGCATTCACGGGATCAGTGCATGATCTGTCACGTGATCTGTGTATGATCAGTCACATGATCAGTGTATAATCAGCCACGTGATAAGTGCATGATAGCAACCTGATCAGTGCATGATCAGTCATGTGATCAGTGTATCATCAGCCAGTGTTCAGGGTATCATACTCAACTGATAAGTGCATGATAACCACGTCATCAGTGCATCATCAGTCACGTGATCAGTGCATGATCACCCACGTTATCAGTGCATGATAAGCCACATGATCAGTGCATGATCAGTCACGGGATCACTGTATGAACATCCAAATGAATTGTGCATGGGCAGTCACGTGATCAGGGAATGATAGCCACGTTATCAGAGTATATCTGCCACGTGATCAGTGCATGCACAGTCAGGTGATCAGTGCATGATAGCCACGTGATCAGTGCATGATCAGTCACGTGATCAGTCCATGATGTGTTACATAATCAATATGAACATTCACATGATCAGTGCATGGGCAGTCACGTATTTAGTGCATGAGAGCCACGTGATCAGTGTACGATCAGTCACTTGATCAATCCATGATAGCCACGTGATCAGTGCATGATAACCAACTGATCAGTGAATGATCAGTCACGTGATCAGTGCATGATCTGTCATGTGATCAGTGTATGATCATCCACGTGATCAGTGCCCATGCAGTCACGTGATCAGTGCATGATAGCCACATGATCAGTGCATGATTAGTTACATCATCAGTGTTTGATCAGCCACGTGAACTGTGCATGCTCAGTCACGTGATCAGGGCCTGCTGAGCTGCGTGATTCCTGTCTGTTCATCTGCTTGAGATTTGCCAGCTGAGCTGGGTGATTCCTGCCTATTCATCTGCTTCACAATTGCCAGCTGAGCTGCGTGATTCCTGCCTGCTCATCTGCTTGACAATTGCCAGATGAGCTGCATGATTTCTGCTTGTTCAGCTGCTTGATAATTGCCAGCTGAGCTGCGTGATTCGTCCCAGCTGAGCTCCATGATTATTGCCAGCTGATTGCATGATTCGTGCCTGCTAAGCTCTTAAATTATGGTCTGGTGAGGAACATGATCAGTGAATGATAGGGACATGATCAGCTGCTCTCAGTCACGTCATCACTGCATTATAAACCCGTGAGCAGTGCATGCGCAGCCACCTGATCAGTGCCGTTCTGTCACGTGATCACTTCATGATCATCCACGTGATCAGTGCATGCGCATTCACGTGATCAGTGCATGATCTCTCACGTGATCTGTGTATGACCAGTCACATGATCAGTGTATAATCAGCCACGTGATAAGTGCATGATAGCAACCTGATCAGTGCATGATCAGTCATGTGATCAGTGTATCATCAGCCAGTGTTCAGGGTATCATACTCAACTGATAAGTGCATGATAACCACGTGTCAGTGCATCATCAGTCACATGATCAGTGCATGATCACCCACGTTATCAGTGCATGATAAGCCACATGATCAGTGCATGATCAGTCAAGGGATCACTGTATGAACATCCAAATGAATTGTGCATGGGCAGTCACGTGATCAGGGAATGATAGCCACATGATCAGTGTATATCAGCCACGTGATCAGTGCATGCACAGTCAGGTGATCAGTGCATGATAGCCATGTGATCAGTGCATGATCAGTCACGTGATCAGTCCATGATGTGTTACATAATCAGTATGAATATTCACATGATCAGTGCATGGGCAGTCACGTATTCAGTGCATGAGAGCCACGTGATCAGTGTATGATCAGTCACTTGATCAATCCATGATAGCCACGTGATCAGTGCATGATAACCAACTGATCAGTGAATGATCAGTCACGTGATAAGTGCATGATCTGTCAAGTGATCAGTGTATGATCATCCACGTGATCTGTGCCTGCGCAGTCACGTGATCAGTGCATGATAGTCACCTGATCAGTACATGGTCGCCACGTGATCAGTGCATGATGGGTCACGTGATCAGTGTATGATCATCCAGGTGATCAGTGCATGATCAGACACGTTATCAGTGCATGATCATCCATGTTATCAGTGCATGATCAATCACGTGATCAGTGTACGATCATCCACGTGATCAGTGCACGCAGAGTCAAGTGATCAGTGAATGATAGCCATGTGATCAGTGCATGATCAGTCACGTGATCAGTGCTTGGGCAGTCCCGTGATCAGTGCACGATAGCCACCTGATCAGTGCATGATCAGTCCCGTGATCAGTGCATGATCTGTCACATGATCAGTGTATGATCATCCACGTGACTAGTGCCCATGAAGTCACGTGATCAGTGCATGATAGCTACGTGATCACTGCATGATAGCCACGTGATCAGTGCATGATTAGTTTCATGATCAGTGTTTGATCAGCCACGTGAACAGTGCATGCTCAGTCACGTAATCATGGCCTGTTGAGCTACGTGATTCCTGTCTGCTCATCTGCTTGACATTTGCCTGCTGAGCTGGGTGATTCCTGCCTATTCATTTGCTTGACAATTGCCAACTGAGCTGTGTGATTCTTGTCTGCTCATCTGCTTGACATTTGCCAGGTGAGCTGGGTGATTCCTGCCTATTCCTCTGCTTGACAATTGCCAGCTGAGCTGCGTGATTCCTGCCTGCTCATCTGCTTGACAATTGCCAGCTGAGCTGTGTGATTCTTGTCTGCTCATCTGCTTGACATTTGCCAGGTGAGCTGGGTGATTCCTGCCTATTCATCTGCTTGACAATTGCCAGCAGAGCTGCGTGATTCCTGCCTGGTCATCTGCTTGATAATTGCCACCTGAGCTGCATGATTCCTGCCTGCTCATCTGTTTCATAATTGCCAGCTGAGCTTCGTGATTCCTGCCTGGTCCTCTGCCTGATAATTACCAGCTGAGCTGCATGATTCCTTCTTGCTCATCTGCTTGACAATTGCCAGATGAGCTGCGTGATTCCTGCCTGCTCATCTGCTTTGTTATTGGCAGCTGAGTAGCATGATTCGTCACAGCTGAGCTCCACGATTATTGCCTGCTGAGTGGGTGATTCGTGCCTGCTCAGCTCTTAGATTATTGCCTGCTGAGGCCCATGATAAATGCATGATCAGCAACGTGATCAGAGCCTCTCAGTCACGTGATCACTGCATGATCATCCACGAGAACAGTGCATGGGCAGTCAAGTGATCAGTGCATGATAGCCAAGTGATCAGTGCATGATCAGTCACGTGATCACTGCATGATTAGCCACGTGATCAGTGCATGATAGCCACGTGATCAGTTCATGATCAGTCACGTCATCAGTGCATGATCTGTTACATAATCAGTGTATGAACATCCACATGATCAGTGCATGGGCAATCACGTATTCAGTGCATGAGAGCCACGTGATCAGTGCATGATCAGTCACGTGATCAGTGCATGATGTGTCACGTGATCAGTGTATGATCATCCACATGATCAGTACACATGTAGTCACGTGATCAGTGCATGATAGCTACGTGATCACTGCATGACAGCCACGTGATCAGTGCATGATAGCCACGTGACCAGTGCAGGATTAGTCACGTGACCAGTATATGATCATCCACATGATCAGTGAATGATAGCCATGTGATCAGTGCATGATAGCCACGTGATCAGTGCACTGTGAGTCACGTGCTCAGTGTTTGATCAGTCACGTGATCAGTGCATGATCAGCCACATGATCAGTCACATGATCAGTGTATGGTCATGCACGTGATCAGTGCATGCACAGTCAAGTGATCAGTGAATGATAGCCTTGTGATCAGTGCATGATCAGTCACGTGATCAGTGTATGAGCAGCCAGGTGAACAGTGGGTGCAGAGTCACGTGACAAGGGCCTACTGAGCTGCATGATTCCTGTCTGTTCAGCTGCTTGCCAGTTGCCAGCTGAACTGCATGATTCCTGCCTGTAATCTGCTTGACAATTTCCAGATGAGTTGCGTGATTCTTGCCTGCTCATCTGCTTGACAATTACTAGCTGAGCTGCGTGATTCCTGCCTGCTCAGCTGCTTGATTATGGCCAGCTGAGCAGCATGTTTAGTCACAGTTGAGCTCCATGATTATTGCCTGCTCATTTCGTGATTTGTACCTGCTCAGCTCTTTGATTATTGCCTCCTGAGGCACATGATCAGTGTATGATAGCAAACGTGATGAGCGCATGATCAGTCACATTGTCAGTGCCATTCAGTCACGTGATCACTGCATGATAGTCACGTGATCAGTGCATGCTCAGTCACGATGTCAGTGCATGATCAGTCACGTGATCATTGCATGATTAGCCACGTGAAAAGTGCATGATCAGTCACGTGATCACTGTATGATCAGCCACGTGATCAGTTCATGATATCCAAGTGATCAGTGCATGATAGCCACGTGATCAGTGCATGATCAATCACGTGATCAGTGCATGATCTGTTACATAATCAGTGTATGAACATCCACATGATCAGTGCATGGGGAGTCAAGTATACAGTGCATGAGAGCCAGGTGATCAGTGTATGATCAGTCACTTGATCAGTCCATGATAGCCACGTGATCAGTGCATGATAACCAACTGATCAGTGCATGATCAGTCAAGTGATCAGAGCATGATCTGTCAAGTGATCAGTGTATGATCATCCACGTGATCAGTGCCAACGCAGTCACGTGATCAGTGCATGATAGTCACCTGATCAGTGCATGATCGCCACGTGATCAGTGTATGATCATCCACGTGATCAGTGCATGATCAGTTACGTGATCAGTGCATGATCAGACACGTTATCAGTGCATGATCATCCACGTTATCAGTGCAGGATCAGTCACGTGATCAGTGCATGATCACTCATGTTATCAGTGCATGATAAGCCACATGATCAGTGCATGATCAGTCACGGGATCACTGTATGAACATCCAAATGAATTGTGCATGGGCAGTCACGTGATCAGGGAATGATAGCCACGTTATCAGAGTATATCTGCCACGTGATCAGTGCATGCACAGTCAGGTGATCAGTGCATGATAGCCACGTGATCAGTGCATGATCAGTCACGTGATCAGTCCATGATCTGTTACATAATCAGTATGAACATTCACATGATCAGTGCATGGGCAGCCACCTGATCAGCGCCGTTCTGTCACGTGATCATTACATGATCATCCACGTGATCAGTGCATGCGCATTCACGGGATCAGTGCATGATCTGTCACGTGATCTGTGTATGATCAGTCACATGATCAGTGTATAATCAGCCACGTGATAAGTGCATGATAGCAACCTGATCAGTGCATGATCAGTCATGTGATCAGTGTATCATCAGCCAGTGTTCAGGGTATCATACTCAACTGATAAGTGCATGATAACCACGTCATCAGTGCATCATCAGTCACGTGATCAGTGCATGATCACCCACGTTATCAGTGCATGATAAGCCACATGATCAGTGCATGATCAGTCACGGGATCACTGTATGAACATCCAAATGAATTGTGCATGGGCAGTCACGTGATCAGGGAATGATAGCCACGTTATCAGAGTATATCTGCCACGTGATCAGTGCATGCACAGTCAGGTGATCAGTGCATGATAGCCACGTGATCAGTGCATGATCAGTCACGTGATCAGTCCATGATCTGTTACATAATCAATATGAACATTCACATGATCAGTGCATGGGCAGTCACGTATTTAGTGCATGAGAGCCACGTGATCAGTGTACGATCAGTCACTTGATCAATCCATGATAGCCACGTGATCAGTGCATGATAACCAACTGATCAGTGAATGATCAGTCACGTGATCAGTGCATGATCTGTCAAGTGATCAGTGTATGATCATCCACGTGATCAGTGCCTGCACAGTCACGTGATCAGTGCATGATAGTCACCTGATCAGTGCATGATCGCCACGTGATCAGTGCATGATGGGTCACGTGATCAGTGTATGATCATCCAGGTGATCAGTGCATGATCAGTTACGTGATCAGTGCATGATCAGACACGTTATCAGTGCATGATCATCCATGTTATCAGTGCATGAACAGTCACGTGATCAGTGTATGATCATCCACGTGATCAGTGCACGCAGAGTCAAGTGATCAGTGAAAGATAGCCACGTGATCAGGGCATGATCAGTCACGTGATGAGTGCTTGGGCAGTCCCGTGATCAGTGCATGATAGCCACGTGAGCAGTGCATGATAGCCACCTGATCAGAGCATGATCAGTCCCGTGATCAGTGCATGATCTGTCACGTTATCAGTGTATGATCATCCATGTGATTAGTGCCCATGCAGTCACGTGATCAGTGCATGATTAGTTTCATGATCAGTGTTTGATCAGCCACGTGAACAGTGCATGCTCAGTCACGTGATCATGGCGAGCTGAGCTGCGTGATTCCTGTCTACTCATCTACTTGACATTTGCCTGCTGAGCTGGGTGATTCCTGCCTATTCATCTGCTTGACAATTGCCAGCTGAGCTGCGTGATTCCTGCCTGCTCATCTGCTTGACAATTGCCAGCTGAGCTGCATGATTTCTGCTTGTTCAGCTGCTTGATAATTGCCAGCTGAGCTGCGTGATACGTCCCAGCTGAACTCCATGATTATTGCCTGCTGATTGTGTGATTCGTGCCTGCTAAGCTCTTAAATTATGGTCTGGTGAGGAACATGATCAGTGCATGATAGGGACATGATCAGCTGCTCTCAGTCACGTGATCACTGCATGATAAACCCGTGATCAGTGCATGCGCAGTCACGTGATCAGCACCGTTCTTTCACGTGATCATTTCATGATCATCCATGTGATCAGTGCATGCGTAGTCCCGTGATCAGTGCATGATCGCCACGTGACCAGCGCATGATCAGTCGCATGATCAGCACCATTCAGTAATGTGATCACTGCGTGCTCAGTCAAGTGGTCAGTTCCTGTCAGCCACTTGATCAGTGGCTGCACAGTAAAGTGATCAGTGCCTGTCAGTGACTGACCACTGCATGATAAACACGTGAACAGTGCATGAACAGTCACGTGATCAGTGTATGATCATCCACGTGATCAGTGCATGTGGAGTCATGTAATCAATGCATGATAGCACCGTGATCAGTGCATGATCAGTCCCGTGTTGAGTGTATGATCAGCCAAGTGATCAGTGCATGATAGCTACGTGATCAGTGCATGATCAGTCACATGATCAGTGAATGATCAGCCACGTCATCAGTGCATGATAGCCACGTGATCAGTGCATACAATTACGTGATCAGTGCATGGGCAATCACGTGATCAGTGCATGAGTGCCACGTGATCAGTGCATGATCAGTCACATGATAGGTTTGTGATCAGTCACGTGAACAGTGCATGCTCAGTCACGTGATCAGTGCATGATCAGCTGCGAGATCAGTGTATGATCATCCACGTGATCAGTGCATGTGGAGTCATGTAATCAATGCATGATACCACTGTGAACTGTGCATGATCAGTCACGTGATCAGTCCACGATCAGACATGTGATAAGTGAATAATAGCCACGTGATCAGTGCATGATCAGTCCCGTGATGAGTGTATGATCAGCCAAGTGATCATTGCAAGATAGCTACGTGATCAGTGCATGATCAGTCACAGATCAGTGCCTGATAGCCACGTGATCAGTGCATACAACTACGTGATCAGTGCCTGGGCAATCACGTGATCACTGCATGATCATTTACGTGATCTGTGCATGATCAGTCACGTGACCAATATATGGTAGCTACGTTATCATTGCATGACGAGTCACGTGAGCAGTGCATGATAGCCATGTGATGTGTGCATGATCAGTTACGTGAGCAGAGTATGATCAGCCACGTGATCAGTGCATGAGTGCCACGTGATCAGTGCTTGATCAGTCATGTGACAGGTGTGTGATCAGCCACGTGAACAGTGCATGTTCAGCCACGTGATCAGTGCATGATAGCCACGTGATCACTGCGTGATCACTTACGTGAGCAGTGTATGATCAGCCACGTGATCATTGCATGGTCAGACACGTGAACAGTGTATGATGAGCCACGTGATCAGTGCATGATATCCAAGTGATCAGTGCATGCTCAGTCACGTGATCAGGGCCTGCTGAGCTGCGTGATTACTGTCTGCTCATCTGCTTGACAATTGCCAGCTGAGCTGCACGATTCCTGCCTGTCATCTGCTTGACAATTGCCAGCTGTGCTGCGTAATTCCTGCCTGCTCAGCTGCTTGATTATTGCCAGCTGAGCAGCATGATTCCTCACTGCTGAGTTCCACGATTATTGCCTGCTGACTGTTTGATTCGTGCCTACTCAGCTCTTTGTTTATTGCCTCCAGAGGCACATGATCAGTGTATGATAGCAAACATGATCAGCGCATGATCAGTCACATGATCAGTGCCATTAAGTCACGTGATCACTACATGATAGTCATGTGATCAGTCCATACTCAGTCACGGTATCAGTGCATGATCAGCCACGTGATCAGTGCATGATAGCCCGTGATCATTGCATGATAGCCATGTGATCAGTGCATGATCAGCCAGGTGATCAGTGCATGATAGCTACGTGATCAGTTCATGATTAGTCACGTGATCTGTGCATGACCAGGCAGGTGATTAGTGTATGATCAGCCACGTGAACAGTGCATGATAGCCATGTGATCAGTGCATGATCCATCACCTGATGGGTGTATGATCAGTCACGTGACCGGTACATGGTAGCTATATAATCATTGCATGATCAGCCACGTGAGTAGTGCATGATAGCCACGTGATCAGTGTATGATCAGACAAGTGATCAGTGCATGGTCAGTCACGTGATCAGTGCATGATCAGCCACATGATCAGTGCATGATCAATTACGTGATCAGTGCATGATCACTCACGTGACCAGTACATGGTAGCTACGTGATCATTGCATGATCAGCCACGTGAGCAGTGCATGTTAGCCACGTGATCAGTGCATGATCAGTCTCGTGATCAGTGTATGATCAACCACGTGATCAGTGCACGATAGCCAGGTAATGAGTGCATGATAGCCAGATGATCAGAGCATTATCAGTCACGTGATCACTGTATGATCAGCCACGTAAACAGTGAATGATAGCCACGTGATCAGTGCATGATCTGTCACGGGATCAGTGCATGATCAGTCACATAATCAGTGTATGATCACTTACGTTACCATTGCATGATCAGTCACGTGATCAGTACATGGTAGCTATGTGATCATTGCATGATCAGCCACGTGATCAGGGCATGATAGCCACGTGATCAGTGCATGATAGCCACGTGATCAGTGCATGATTAGTCACGTGATACGTGTGTGATCAGCCACGTGATCTGTGCATGATATCCACGTGGTCAGTGCATGATAGCCACGTGATCACTTCATGATTAGTCACGTGATCTGTGCATGACCAGGCAGGTGATCAGTGTATGATAGCCACGTGATCAGTGCATGATGATCCACGTGATCAGTGCATGATCAATTTCGTTATCAGTGCATGATGAGTCACGTGACCAGTACATGGTCCCTACGTGAACATTGCATGATCAGCCACGTGAGCAGTGCATGATAGCCACGTGATCAGTGCATGATCAGTTTCGGGAGCAGAGTATGATCAGCCACTTGGTCAGTGCATGATAGCCACGTAATCACTGCATGATCAATTTCGGGAGCAGTGTATGATTAGCCACTAGATCAGTGCATGATAACCACGTGATCAGTCCCTGATCAGTCACGTGACCAGCGCATGATCAGCCACATGATCAGTGCATCATCAATTAAGTGATCACTGCATGATCAGTCACGTGACCAGTACATGCTAGCTACGTAATCATTGCATGATCAGGCACGTGAGCAGTGCATGATAGCCACGTGATCACTGCATGATCAGTCATGTGATCAGTGCGTGATCAGTCATGTGATCAGTGTATGATCAGCCAGGTAATCAGTGCATGATAGCCAACTGATCAGTGCATGATCAGTCACGTGATCAGTGCATGATCAGTCACGTGATCAGGGCCTGCTGAGCTGCGTGATTACTGTCTGCTCATCTGCTTGACAATTGCCAGCTCAGCTGCACGATTCCTGCCTGTCATCTGCTTGACAATTGCCAGCTGTGCTGCGTAATTCCTGCCTGCTCAGCTGCTTGATTATTGCCAGCTGAGCAGCATGATTCATGCACAGTCAGGTGATCAGTGCATGATAGCCATGTGATCAGTGCATGATCAGTCACGTGATCAGTCCATGATGTGTTACATAATCAGTATGAATATTCACATGATCAGTGCATGGGCAGTCACGTATTCAGTGCATGAGAGCCACGTGATCAGTGTATGATCAGTCACTTGATCAATCCATGATAGCCACGTGATCAGTGCATGATAACCAACTGATCAGTGAATGATCAGTCACGTGATAAGTGCATGATCTGTCAAGTGATCAGTGTATGATCATCCACGTGATCTGTGCCTGCGCAGTCACGTGATCAGTGCATGATAGTCACCTGATCAGTACATGGTCGCCACGTGATCAGTGCATGATGGGTCACGTGATCAGTGTATGATCATCCAGGTGATCAGTGCATGATCAGACACGTTATCAGTGCATGATCATCCATGTTATCAGTGCATGATCAATCACGTGATCAGTGTACGATCATCCACGTGATCAGTGCACGCAGAGTCAAGTGATCAGTGAATGATAGCCATGTGATCAGTGCATGATCAGTCACGTGATCAGTGCTTGGGCAGTCCCGTGATCAGTGCACGATAGCCACCTGATCAGTGCATGATCAGTCCCGTGATCAGTGCATGATCTGTCACATGATCAGTGTATGATCATCCACGTGACTAGTGCCCATGAAGTCACGTGATCAGTGCATGATAGCTACGTGATCACTGCATGATAGCCACGTGATCAGTGCATGATTAGTTTCATGATCAGTGTTTGATCAGCCACGTGAACAGTGCATGCTCAGTCACGTAATCATGGCCTGTTGAGCTACGTGATTCCTGTCTGCTCATCTGCTTGACATTTGCCTGCTGAGCTGGGTGATTCCTGCCTATTCATTTGCTTGACAATTGCCAACTGAGCTGTGTGATTCTTGTCTGCTCATCTGCTTGACATTTGCCAGGTGAGCTGGGTGATTCCTGCCTATTCCTCTGCTTGACAATTGCCAGCTGAGCTGCGTGATTCCTGCCTGCTCATCTGCTTGACAATTGCCAGCTGAGCTGTGTGATTCTTGTCTGCTCATCTGCTTGACATTTGCCAGGTGAGCTGGGTGATTCCTGCCTATTCATCTGCTTGACAATTGCCAGCAGAGCTGCGTGATTCCTGCCTGGTCATCTGCTTGATAATTGCCACCTGAGCTGCATGATTCCTGCCTGCTCATCTGTTTCATAATTGCCAGCTGAGCTTCGTGATTCCTGCCTGGTCCTCTGCCTGATAATTACCAGCTGAGCTGCATGATTCCTTCTTGCTCATCTGCTTGACAATTGCCAGATGAGCTGCGTGATTCCTGCCTGCTCATCTGCTTTGTTATTGGCAGCTGAGTAGCATGATTCGTCACAGCTGAGCTCCACGATTATTGCCTGCTGAGTGGGTGATTCGTGCCTGCTCAGCTCTTAGATTATTGCCTGCTGAGGCCCATGATAAATGCATGATCAGCAACGTGATCAGAGCCTCTCAGTCACGTGATCACTGCATGATCATCCACGAGAACAGTGCATGGGCAGTCAAGTGATCAGTGCATGATAGCCAAGTGATCAGTGCATGATCAGTCACGTGATCACTGCATGATTAGCCACGTGATCAGTGCATGATAGCCACGTGATCAGTTCATGATCAGTCACGTCATCAGTGCATGATCTGTTACATAATCAGTGTATGAACATCCACATGATCAGTGCATGGGCAATCACGTATTCAGTGCATGAGAGCCACGTGATCAGTGCATGATCAGTCACGTGATCAGTGCATGATGTGTCACGTGATCAGTGTATGATCATCCACATGATCAGTACACATGTAGTCACGTGATCAGTGCATGATAGCTACGTGATCACTGCATGACAGCCACGTGATCAGTGCATGATAGCCACGTGACCAGTGCAGGATTAGTCACGTGACCAGTATATGATCATCCACATGATCAGTGAATGATAGCCATGTGATCAGTGCATGATAGCCACGTGATCAGTGCACTGTGAGTCACGTGCTCAGTGTTTGATCAGTCACGTGATCAGTGCATGATCAGCCACATGATCAGTCACATGATCAGTGTATGGTCATGCACGTGATCAGTGCATGCACAGTCAAGTGATCAGTGAATGATAGCCTTGTGATCAGTGCATGATCAGTCACGTGATCAGTGTATGAGCAGCCAGGTGAACAGTGGGTGCAGAGTCACGTGACAAGGGCCTACTGAGCTGCATGATTCCTGTCTGTTCAGCTGCTTGCCAGTTGCCAGCTGAACTGCATGATTCCTGCCTGTAATCTGCTTGACAATTTCCAGATGAGTTGCGTGATTCTTGCCTGCTCATCTGCTTGACAATTACTAGCTGAGCTGCGTGATTCCTGCCTGCTCAGCTGCTTGATTATGGCCAGCTGAGCAGCATATTTAGTCACAGTTGAGCTCCATGATTATTGCCTGCTCATTTCGTGATTTGTACCTGCTCAGCTCTTTGATTATTGCCTCCTGAGGCACATGATCAGTGTATGATAGCAAACGTGATGAGCGCATGATCAGTCACATTGTCAGTGCCATTCAGTCACGTGATCACTGCATGATAGTCACGTGATCAGTGCATGCTCAGTCACGATGTCAGTGCATGATCAGTCACGTGATCATTGCATGATTAGCCACGTGAAAAGTGCATGATCAGTCACGTGATCACTGTATGATCAGCCACGTGATCAGTTCATGATATCCAAGTGATCAGTGCATGATAGCCACGTGATCAGTGCATGATCAATCACGTGATCAGTGCATGATCTGTTACATAATCAGTGTATGAACATCCACATGATCAGTGCATGGGGAGTCAAGTATACAGTGCATGAGAGCCAGGTGATCAGTGTATGATCAGTCACTTGATCAGTCCATGATAGCCACGTGATCAGTGCATGATAACCAACTGATCAGTGCATGATCAGTCAAGTGATCAGAGCATGATCTGTCAAGTGATCAGTGTATGATCATCCACGTGATCAGTGCCAACGCAGTCACGTGATCAGTGCATGATAGTCACCTGATCAGTGCATGATCGCCACGTGATCAGTGTATGATCATCCACGTGATCAGTGCATGATCAGTTACGTGATCAGTGCATGATCAGACACGTTATCAGTGCATGATCATCCACGTTATCAGTGCAGGATCAGTCACGTGATCAGTGCATGATCTGTTACATAATCAGTATGAACATTCACATGATCAGTGCATGGGCAGCCACCTGATCAGCGCCGTTCTGTCACGTGATCATTACATGATCATCCACGTGATCAGTGCATGCGCATTCACGGGATCAGTGCATGATCTGTCACGTGATCTGTGTATGATCAGTCACATGATCAGTGTATAATCAGCCACGTGATAAGTGCATGATAGCAACCTGATCAGTGCATGATCAGTCATGTGATCAGTGTATCATCAGCCAGTGTTCAGGGTATCATACTCAACTGATAAGTGCATGATAACCACGTCATCAGTGCATCATCAGTCACGTGATCAGTGCATGATCACCCACGTTATCAGTGCATGATAAGCCACATGATCAGTGCATGATCAGTCACGGGATCACTGTATGAACATCCAAATGAATTGTGCATGGGCAGTCACGTGATCAGGGAATGATAGCCACGTTATCAGAGTATATCTGCCACGTGATCAGTGCATGCACAGTCAGGTGATCAGTGCATGATAGCCACGTGATCAGTGCATGATCAGTCACGTGATCAGTCCATGATCTGTTACATAATCAGTATGAACATTCACATGATCAGTGCATGGGCAGCCACCTGATCAGCGCCGTTCTGTCACGTGATCATTACATGATCATCCACGTGATCAGTGCATGCGCATTCACGGGATCAGTGCATGATCTGTCACGTGATCTGTGTATGATCAGTCACATGATCAGTGTATAATCAGCCACGTGATAAGTGCATGATAGCAACCTGATCAGTGCATGATCAGTCATGTGATCAGTGTATCATCAGCCAGTGTTCAGGGTATCATACTCAACTGATAAGTGCATGATAACCACGTCATCAGTGCATCATCAGTCACGTGATCAGTGCATGATCACCCACGTTATCAGTGCATGATAAGCCACATGATCAGTGCATGATCAGTCACGGGATCACTGTATGAACATCCAAATGAATTGTGCATGGGCAGTCACGTGATCAGGGAATGATAGCCACGTTATCAGAGTATATCTGCCACGTGATCAGTGCATGCACAGTCAGGTGATCAGTGCATGATAGCCACGTGATCAGTGCATGATCAGTCACGTGATCAGTCCATGATCTGTTACATAATCAATATGAACATTCACATGATCAGTGCATGGGCAGTCACGTATTTAGTGCATGAGAGCCACGTGATCAGTGTACGATCAGTCACTTGATCAATCCATGATAGCCACGTGATCAGTGCATGATAACCAACTGATCAGTGAATGATCAGTCACGTGATCAGTGCATGATCTGTCAAGTGATCAGTGTATGATCATCCACGTGATCAGTGCCTGCACAGTCACGTGATCAGTGCATGATAGTCACCTGATCAGTGCATGATCGCCACGTGATCAGTGCATGATGGGTCACGTGATCAGTGTATGATCATCCAGGTGATCAGTGCATGATCAGTTACGTGATCAGTGCATGATCAGACACGTTATCAGTGCATGATCATCCATGTTATCAGTGCATGAACAGTCACGTGATCAGTGTATGATCATCCACGTGATCAGTGCACGCAGAGTCAAGTGATCAGTGAAAGATAGCCACGTGATCAGGGCATGATCAGTCACGTGATGAGTGCTTGGGCAGTCCCGTGATCAGTGCATGATAGCCACGTGAGCAGTGCATGATAGCCACCTGATCAGAGCATGATCAGTCCCGTGATCAGTGCATGATCTGTCACGTTATCAGTGTATGATCATCCATGTGATTAGTGCCCATGCAGTCACGTGATCAGTGCATGATTAGTTTCATGATCAGTGTTTGATCAGCCACGTGAACAGTGCATGCTCAGTCACGTGATCATGGCGAGCTGAGCTGCGTGATTCCTGTCTACTCATCTACTTGACATTTGCCTGCTGAGCTGGGTGATTCCTGCCTATTCATCTGCTTG
Organism: Bos javanicus; assembly: GCF_032452875.1. NCBI lineage: Eukaryota > Metazoa > Chordata > Mammalia > Artiodactyla > Bovidae > Bos > Bos javanicus. The sequence continues at coordinate 675,244 of NW_026893637.1, forward strand.
ACAATTGCCAGCTGAGCTGCGTGATTCCTGCCTGCTCATCTGCTTGACAATTGCCAGCTGAGCTGCATGATTTCTGCTTGTTCAGCTGCTTGATAATTGCCAGCTGAGCTGCGTGATACGTCCCAGCTGAACTCCATGATTATTGCCTGCTGATTGTGTGATTCGTGCCTGCTAAGCTCTTAAATTATGGTCTGGTGAGGAACATGATCAGTGCATGATAGGGACATGATCAGCTGCTCTCAGTCACGTGATCACTGCATGATAAACCCGTGATCAGTGCATGCGCAGTCACGTGATCAGCACCGTTCTTTCACGTGATCATTTCATGATCATCCATGTGATCAGTGCATGCGTAGTCCCGTGATCAGTGCATGATCGCCACGTGACCAGCGCATGATCAGTCGCATGATCAGCACCATTCAGTAATGTGATCACTGCGTGCTCAGTCAAGTGGTCAGTTCCTGTCAGCCACTTGATCAGTGGCTGCACAGTAAAGTGATCAGTGCCTGTCAGTGACTGACCACTGCATGATAAACACGTGAACAGTGCATGAACAGTCACGTGATCAGTGTATGATCATCCACGTGATCAGTGCATGTGGAGTCATGTAATCAATGCATGATAGCACCGTGATCAGTGCATGATCAGTCCCGTGTTGAGTGTATGATCAGCCAAGTGATCAGTGCATGATAGCTACGTGATCAGTGCATGATCAGTCACATGATCAGTGAATGATCAGCCACGTCATCAGTGCATGATAGCCACGTGATCAGTGCATACAATTACGTGATCAGTGCATGGGCAATCACGTGATCAGTGCATGAGTGCCACGTGATCAGTGCATGATCAGTCACATGATAGGTTTGTGATCAGTCACGTGAACAGTGCATGCTCAGTCACGTGATCAGTGCATGATCAGCTGCGAGATCAGTGTATGATCATCCACGTGATCAGTGCATGTGGAGTCATGTAATCAATGCATGATACCACTGTGAACTGTGCATGATCAGTCACGTGATCAGTCCACGATCAGACATGTGATAAGTGAATAATAGCCACGTGATCAGTGCATGATCAGTCCCGTGATGAGTGTATGATCAGCCAAGTGATCATTGCAAGATAGCTACGTGATCAGTGCATGATCAGTCACAGATCAGTGCCTGATAGCCACGTGATCAGTGCATACAACTACGTGATCAGTGCCTGGGCAATCACGTGATCACTGCATGATCATTTACGTGATCTGTGCATGATCAGTCACGTGACCAATATATGGTAGCTACGTTATCATTGCATGACGAGTCACGTGAGCAGTGCATGATAGCCATGTGATGTGTGCATGATCAGTTACGTGAGCAGAGTATGATCAGCCACGTGATCAGTGCATGAGTGCCACGTGATCAGTGCTTGATCAGTCATGTGACAGGTGTGTGATCAGCCACGTGAACAGTGCATGTTCAGCCACGTGATCAGTGCATGATAGCCACGTGATCACTGCATGATCACTTACGTGAGCAGTGTATGATCAGCCACGTGATCATTGCATGGTCAGACACGTGAACAGTGTATGATGAGCCACGTGATCAGTGCATGATATCCAAGTGATCAGTGCATGCTCAGTCACGTGATCAGGGCCTGCTGAGCTGCGTGATTACTGTCTGCTCATCTGCTTGACAATTGCCAGCTGAGCTGCACGATTCCTGCCTGTCATCTGCTTGACAATTGCCAGCTGTGCTGCGTAATTCCTGCCTGCTCAGCTGCTTGATTATTGCCAGCTGAGCAGCATGATTCCTCACTGCTGAGTTCCACGATTATTGCCTGCTGACTGTTTGATTCGTGCCTACTCAGCTCTTTGTTTATTGCCTCCAGAGGCACATGATCAGTGTATGATAGCAAACATGATCAGCGCATGATCAGTCACATGATCAGTGCCATTAAGTCACGTGATCACTACATGATAGTCATGTGATCAGTCCATACTCAGTCACGGTATCAGTGCATGATCAGCCACGTGATCAGTGCATGATAGCCCGTGATCATTGCATGATAGCCATGTGATCAGTGCATGATCAGCCAGGTGATCAGTGCATGATAGCTACGTGATCAGTTCATGATTAGTCACGTGATCTGTGCATGACCAGGCAGGTGATTAGTGTATGATCAGCCACGTGAACAGTGCATGATAGCCATGTGATCAGTGCATGATCCATCACCTGATGGGTGTATGATCAGTCACGTGACCGGTACATGGTAGCTATATAATCATTGCATGATCAGCCACGTGAGTAGTGCATGATAGCCACGTGATCAGTGTATGATCAGACAAGTGATCAGTGCATGGTCAGTCACGTGATCAGTGCATGATCAGCCACATGATCAGTGCATGATCAATTACGTGATCAGTGCATGATCACTCACGTGACCAGTACATGGTAGCTACGTGATCATTGCATGATCAGCCACGTGAGCAGTGCATGTTAGCCACGTGATCAGTGCATGATCAGTCTCGTGATCAGTGTATGATCAACCACGTGATCAGTGCACGATAGCCAGGTAATGAGTGCATGATAGCCAGATGATCAGAGCATTATCAGTCACGTGATCACTGTATGATCAGCCACGTAAACAGTGAATGATAGCCACGTGATCAGTGCATGATCTGTCACGGGATCAGTGCATGATCAGTCACATAATCAGTGTATGATCACTTACGTTACCATTGCATGATCAGTCACGTGATCAGTACATGGTAGCTATGTGATCATTGCATGATCAGCCACGTGATCAGGGCATGATAGCCACGTGATCAGTGCATGATAGCCACGTGATCAGTGCATGATTAGTCACGTGATACGTGTGTGATCAGCCACGTGATCTGTGCATGATATCCACGTGGTCAGTGCATGATAGCCACGTGATCACTTCATGATTAGTCACGTGATCTGTGCATGACCAGGCAGGTGATCAGTGTATGATAGCCACGTGATCAGTGCATGATGATCCACGTGATCAGTGCATGATCAATTTCGTTATCAGTGCATGATGAGTCACGTGACCAGTACATGGTCCCTACGTGAACATTGCATGATCAGCCACGTGAGCAGTGCATGATAGCCACGTGATCAGTGCATGATCAGTTTCGGGAGCAGAGTATGATCAGCCACTTGGTCAGTGCATGATAGCCACGTAATCACTGCATGATCAATTTCGGGAGCAGTGTATGATTAGCCACTAGATCAGTGCATGATAACCACGTGATCAGTCCCTGATCAGTCACGTGACCAGCGCATGATCAGCCACATGATCAGTGCATCATCAATTAAGTGATCACTGCATGATCAGTCACGTGACCAGTACATGCTAGCTACGTAATCATTGCATGATCAGGCACGTGAGCAGTGCATGATAGCCACGTGATCACTGCATGATCAGTCATGTGATCAGTGCGTGATCAGTCATGTGATCAGTGTATGATCAGCCAGGTAATCAGTGCATGATAGCCAACTGATCAGTGCATGATCAGTCACGTGATCAGTGCATGATCAGTCACGTGATCAGGGCCTGCTGAGCTGCGTGATTACTGTCTGCTCATCTGCTTGACAATTGCCAGCTCAGCTGCACGATTCCTGCCTGTCATCTGCTTGACAATTGCCAGCTGTGCTGCGTAATTCCTGCCTGCTCAGCTGCTTGATTATTGCCAGCTGAGCAGCATGATTCATGCACAGTCAGGTGATCAGTGCATGATAGCCATGTGATCAGTGCATGATCAGTCACGTGATCAGTCCATGATGTGTTACATAATCAGTATGAATATTCACATGATCAGTGCATGGGCAGTCACGTATTCAGTGCATGAGAGCCACGTGATCAGTGTATGATCAGTCACTTGATCAATCCATGATAGCCACGTGATCAGTGCATGATAACCAACTGATCAGTGAATGATCAGTCACGTGATAAGTGCATGATCTGTCAAGTGATCAGTGTATGATCATCCACGTGATCTGTGCCTGCGCAGTCACGTGATCAGTGCATGATAGTCACCTGATCAGTACATGGTCGCCACGTGATCAGTGCATGATGGGTCACGTGATCAGTGTATGATCATCCAGGTGATCAGTGCATGATCAGACACGTTATCAGTGCATGATCATCCATGTTATCAGTGCATGATCAATCACGTGATCAGTGTACGATCATCCACGTGATCAGTGCACGCAGAGTCAAGTGATCAGTGAATGATAGCCATGTGATCAGTGCATGATCAGTCACGTGATCAGTGCTTGGGCAGTCCCGTGATCAGTGCACGATAGCCACCTGATCAGTGCATGATCAGTCCCGTGATCAGTGCATGATCTGTCACATGATCAGTGTATGATCATCCACGTGACTAGTGCCCATGAAGTCACGTGATCAGTGCATGATAGCTACGTGATCACTGCATGATAGCCACGTGATCAGTGCATGATTAGTTTCATGATCAGTGTTTGATCAGCCACGTGAACAGTGCATGCTCAGTCACGTAATCATGGCCTGTTGAGCTACGTGATTCCTGTCTGCTCATCTGCTTGACATTTGCCTGCTGAGCTGGGTGATTCCTGCCTATTCATTTGCTTGACAATTGCCAACTGAGCTGTGTGATTCTTGTCTGCTCATCTGCTTGACATTTGCCAGGTGAGCTGGGTGATTCCTGCCTATTCCTCTGCTTGACAATTGCCAGCTGAGCTGCGTGATTCCTGCCTGCTCATCTGCTTGACAATTGCCAGCTGAGCTGTGTGATTCTTGTCTGCTCATCTGCTTGACATTTGCCAGGTGAGCTGGGTGATTCCTGCCTATTCATCTGCTTGACAATTGCCAGCAGAGCTGCGTGATTCCTGCCTGGTCATCTGCTTGATAATTGCCACCTGAGCTGCATGATTCCTGCCTGCTCATCTGTTTCATAATTGCCAGCTGAGCTTCGTGATTCCTGCCTGGTCCTCTGCCTGATAATTACCAGCTGAGCTGCATGATTCCTTCTTGCTCATCTGCTTGACAATTGCCAGATGAGCTGCGTGATTCCTGCCTGCTCATCTGCTTTGTTATTGGCAGCTGAGTAGCATGATTCGTCACAGCTGAGCTCCACGATTATTGCCTGCTGAGTGGGTGATTCGTGCCTGCTCAGCTCTTAGATTATTGCCTGCTGAGGCCCATGATAAATGCATGATCAGCAACGTGATCAGAGCCTCTCAGTCACGTGATCACTGCATGATCATCCACGAGAACAGTGCATGGGCAGTCAAGTGATCAGTGCATGATAGCCAAGTGATCAGTGCATGATCAGTCACGTGATCACTGCATGATTAGCCACGTGATCAGTGCATGATAGCCACGTGATCAGTTCATGATCAGTCACGTCATCAGTGCATGATCTGTTACATAATCAGTGTATGAACATCCACATGATCAGTGCATGGGCAATCACGTATTCAGTGCATGAGAGCCACGTGATCAGTGCATGATCAGTCACGTGATCAGTGCATGATGTGTCACGTGATCAGTGTATGATCATCCACATGATCAGTACACATGTAGTCACGTGATCAGTGCATGATAGCTACGTGATCACTGCATGACAGCCACGTGATCAGTGCATGATAGCCACGTGACCAGTGCAGGATTAGTCACGTGACCAGTATATGATCATCCACATGATCAGTGAATGATAGCCATGTGATCAGTGCATGATAGCCACGTGATCAGTGCACTGTGAGTCACGTGCTCAGTGTTTGATCAGTCACGTGATCAGTGCATGATCAGCCACATGATCAGTCACATGATCAGTGTATGGTCATGCACGTGATCAGTGCATGCACAGTCAAGTGATCAGTGAATGATAGCCTTGTGATCAGTGCATGATCAGTCACGTGATCAGTGTATGAGCAGCCAGGTGAACAGTGGGTGCAGAGTCACGTGACAAGGGCCTACTGAGCTGCATGATTCCTGTCTGTTCAGCTGCTTGCCAGTTGCCAGCTGAACTGCATGATTCCTGCCTGTAATCTGCTTGACAATTTCCAGATGAGTTGCGTGATTCTTGCCTGCTCATCTGCTTGACAATTACTAGCTGAGCTGCGTGATTCCTGCCTGCTCAGCTGCTTGATTATGGCCAGCTGAGCAGCATATTTAGTCACAGTTGAGCTCCATGATTATTGCCTGCTCATTTCGTGATTTGTACCTGCTCAGCTCTTTGATTATTGCCTCCTGAGGCACATGATCAGTGTATGATAGCAAACGTGATGAGCGCATGATCAGTCACATTGTCAGTGCCATTCAGTCACGTGATCACTGCATGATAGTCACGTGATCAGTGCATGCTCAGTCACGATGTCAGTGCATGATCAGTCACGTGATCATTGCATGATTAGCCACGTGAAAAGTGCATGATCAGTCACGTGATCACTGTATGATCAGCCACGTGATCAGTTCATGATATCCAAGTGATCAGTGCATGATAGCCACGTGATCAGTGCATGATCAATCACGTGATCAGTGCATGATCTGTTACATAATCAGTGTATGAACATCCACATGATCAGTGCATGGGGAGTCAAGTATACAGTGCATGAGAGCCAGGTGATCAGTGTATGATCAGTCACTTGATCAGTCCATGATAGCCACGTGATCAGTGCATGATAACCAACTGATCAGTGCATGATCAGTCAAGTGATCAGAGCATGATCTGTCAAGTGATCAGTGTATGATCATCCACGTGATCAGTGCCAACGCAGTCACGTGATCAGTGCATGATAGTCACCTGATCAGTGCATGATCGCCACGTGATCAGTGTATGATCATCCACGTGATCAGTGCATGATCAGTTACGTGATCAGTGCATGATCAGACACGTTATCAGTGCATGATCATCCACGTTATCAGTGCAGGATCAGTCACGTGATCAGTGCATGATCTGTTACATAATCAGTATGAACATTCACATGATCAGTGCATGGGCAGCCACCTGATCAGCGCCGTTCTGTCACGTGATCATTACATGATCATCCACGTGATCAGTGCATGCGCATTCACGGGATCAGTGCATGATCTGTCACGTGATCTGTGTATGATCAGTCACATGATCAGTGTATAATCAGCCACGTGATAAGTGCATGATAGCAACCTGATCAGTGCATGATCAGTCATGTGATCAGTGTATCATCAGCCAGTGTTCAGGGTATCATACTCAACTGATAAGTGCATGATAACCACGTCATCAGTGCATCATCAGTCACGTGATCAGTGCATGATCACCCACGTTATCAGTGCATGATAAGCCACATGATCAGTGCATGATCAGTCACGGGATCACTGTATGAACATCCAAATGAATTGTGCATGGGCAGTCACGTGATCAGGGAATGATAGCCACGTTATCAGAGTATATCTGCCACGTGATCAGTGCATGCACAGTCAGGTGATCAGTGCATGATAGCCACGTGATCAGTGCATGATCAGTCACGTGATCAGTCCATGATCTGTTACATAATCAGTATGAACATTCACATGATCAGTGCATGGGCAGCCACCTGATCAGCGCCGTTCTGTCACGTGATCATTACATGATCATCCACGTGATCAGTGCATGCGCATTCACGGGATCAGTGCATGATCTGTCACGTGATCTGTGTATGATCAGTCACATGATCAGTGTATAATCAGCCACGTGATAAGTGCATGATAGCAACCTGATCAGTGCATGATCAGTCATGTGATCAGTGTATCATCAGCCAGTGTTCAGGGTATCATACTCAACTGATAAGTGCATGATAACCACGTCATCAGTGCATCATCAGTCACGTGATCAGTGCATGATCACCCACGTTATCAGTGCATGATAAGCCACATGATCAGTGCATGATCAGTCACGGGATCACTGTATGAACATCCAAATGAATTGTGCATGGGCAGTCACGTGATCAGGGAATGATAGCCACGTTATCAGAGTATATCTGCCACGTGATCAGTGCATGCACAGTCAGGTGATCAGTGCATGATAGCCACGTGATCAGTGCATGATCAGTCACGTGATCAGTCCATGATCTGTTACATAATCAATATGAACATTCACATGATCAGTGCATGGGCAGTCACGTATTTAGTGCATGAGAGCCACGTGATCAGTGTACGATCAGTCACTTGATCAATCCATGATAGCCACGTGATCAGTGCATGATAACCAACTGATCAGTGAATGATCAGTCACGTGATCAGTGCATGATCTGTCAAGTGATCAGTGTATGATCATCCACGTGATCAGTGCCTGCACAGTCACGTGATCAGTGCATGATAGTCACCTGATCAGTGCATGATCGCCACGTGATCAGTGCATGATGGGTCACGTGATCAGTGTATGATCATCCAGGTGATCAGTGCATGATCAGTTACGTGATCAGTGCATGATCAGACACGTTATCAGTGCATGATCATCCATGTTATCAGTGCATGAACAGTCACGTGATCAGTGTATGATCATCCACGTGATCAGTGCACGCAGAGTCAAGTGATCAGTGAAAGATAGCCACGTGATCAGGGCATGATCAGTCACGTGATGAGTGCTTGGGCAGTCCCGTGATCAGTGCATGATAGCCACGTGAGCAGTGCATGATAGCCACCTGATCAGAGCATGATCAGTCCCGTGATCAGTGCATGATCTGTCACGTTATCAGTGTATGATCATCCATGTGATTAGTGCCCATGCAGTCACGTGATCAGTGCATGATTAGTTTCATGATCAGTGTTTGATCAGCCACGTGAACAGTGCATGCTCAGTCACGTGATCATGGCGAGCTGAGCTGCGTGATTCCTGTCTACTCATCTACTTGACATTTGCCTGCTGAGCTGGGTGATTCCTGCCTATTCATCTGCTTGACAATTGCCAGCTGAGCTGCGTGATTCCTGCCTGCTCATCTGCTTGACAATTGCCAGCTGAGCTGCATGATTTCTGCTTGTTCAGCTGCTTGATAATTGCCAGCTGAGCTGCGTGATACGTCCCAGCTGAACTCCATGATTATTGCCTGCTGATTGTGTGATTCGTGCCTGCTAAGCTCTTAAATTATGGTCTGGTGAGGAACATGATCAGTGCATGATAGGGACATGATCAGCTGCTCTCAGTCACGTGATCACTGCATGATAAACCCGTGATCAGTGCATGCGCAGTCACGTGATCAGCACCGTTCTTTCACGTGATCATTTCATGATCATCCATGTGATCAGTGCATGCGTAGTCCCGTGATCAGTGCATGATCGCCACGTGACCAGCGCATGATCAGTCGCATGATCAGCACCATTCAGTAATGTGATCACTGCGTGCTCAGTCAAGTGGTCAGTTCCTGTCAGCCACTTGATCAGTGGCTGCACAGTAAAGTGATCAGTGCCTGTCAGTGACTGACCACTGCATGATAAACACGTGAACAGTGCATGAACAGTCACGTGATCAGTGTATGATCATCCACGTGATCAGTGCATGTGGAGTCATGTAATCAATGCATGATAGCACCGTGATCAGTGCATGATCAGTCCCGTGTTGAGTGTATGATCAGCCAAGTGATCAGTGCATGATAGCTACGTGATCAGTGCATGATCAGTCACATGATCAGTGAATGATCAGCCACGTCATCAGTGCATGATAGCCACGTGATCAGTGCATACAATTACGTGATCAGTGCATGGGCAATCACGTGATCAGTGCATGAGTGCCACGTGATCAGTGCATGATCAGTCACATGATAGGTTTGTGATCAGTCACGTGAACAGTGCATGCTCAGTCACGTGATCAGTGCATGATCAGCTGCGAGATCAGTGTATGATCATCCACGTGATCAGTGCATGTGGAGTCATGTAATCAATGCATGATACCACTGTGAACTGTGCATGATCAGTCACGTGATCAGTCCACGATCAGACATGTGATAAGTGAATAATAGCCACGTGATCAGTGCATGATCAGTCCCGTGATGAGTGTATGATCAGCCAAGTGATCATTGCAAGATAGCTACGTGATCAGTGCATGATCAGTCACAGATCAGTGCCTGATAGCCACGTGATCAGTGCATACAACTACGTGATCAGTGCCTGGGCAATCACGTGATCACTGCATGATCATTTACGTGATCTGTGCATGATCAGTCACGTGACCAATATATGGTAGCTACGTTATCATTGCATGACGAGTCACGTGAGCAGTGCATGATAGCCATGTGATGTGTGCATGATCAGTTACGTGAGCAGAGTATGATCAGCCACGTGATCAGTGCATGAGTGCCACGTGATCAGTGCTTGATCAGTCATGTGACAGGTGTGTGATCAGCCACGTGAACAGTGCATGTTCAGCCACGTGATCAGTGCATGATAGCCACGTGATCACTGCGTGATCACTTACGTGAGCAGTGTATGATCAGCCACGTGATCATTGCATGGTCAGACACGTGAACAGTGTATGATGAGCCACGTGATCAGTGCATGATATCCAAGTGATCAGTGCATGCTCAGTCACGTGATCAGGGCCTGCTGAGCTGCGTGATTACTGTCTGCTCATCTGCTTGACAATTGCCAGCTGAGCTGCACGATTCCTGCCTGTCATCTGCTTGACAATTGCCAGCTGTGCTGCGTAATTCCTGCCTGCTCAGCTGCTTGATTATTGCCAGCTGAGCAGCATGATTCCTCACTGCTGAGTTCCACGATTATTGCCTGCTGACTGTTTGATTCGTGCCTACTCAGCTCTTTGTTTATTGCCTCCAGAGGCACATGATCAGTGTATGATAGCAAACATGATCAGCGCATGATCAGTCACATGATCAGTGCCATTAAGTCACGTGATCACTACATGATAGTCATGTGATCAGTCCATACTCAGTCACGGTATCAGTGCATGATCAGCCACGTGATCAGTGCATGATAGCCCGTGATCATTGCATGATAGCCATGTGATCAGTGCATGATCAGCCAGGTGATCAGTGCATGATAGCTACGTGATCAGTTCATGATTAGTCACGTGATCTGTGCATGACCAGGCAGGTGATTAGTGTATGATCAGCCACGTGAACAGTGCATGATAGCCATGTGATCAGTGCATGATCCATCACCTGATGGGTGTATGATCAGTCACGTGACCGGTACATGGTAGCTATATAATCATTGCATGATCAGCCACGTGAGTAGTGCATGATAGCCACGTGATCAGTGTATGATCAGACAAGTGATCAGTGCATGGTCAGTCACGTGATCAGTGCATGATCAGCCACATGATCAGTGCATGATCAATTACGTGATCAGTGCATGATCACTCACGTGACCAGTACATGGTAGCTACGTGATCATTGCATGATCAGCCACGTGAGCAGTGCATGTTAGCCACGTGATCAGTGCATGATCAGTCTCGTGATCAGTGTATGATCAACCACGTGATCAGTGCACGATAGCCAGGTAATGAGTGCATGATAGCCAGATGATCAGAGCATTATCAGTCACGTGATCACTGTATGATCAGCCACGTAAACAGTGAATGATAGCCACGTGATCAGTGCATGATCTGTCACGGGATCAGTGCATGATCAGTCACATAATCAGTGTATGATCACTTACGTTACCATTGCATGATCAGTCACGTGATCAGTACATGGTAGCTATGTGATCATTGCATGATCAGCCACGTGATCAGGGCATGATAGCCACGTGATCAGTGCATGATAGCCACGTGATCAGTGCATGATTAGTCACGTGATACGTGTGTGATCAGCCACGTGATCTGTGCATGATATCCACGTGGTCAGTGCATGATAGCCACGTGATCACTTCATGATTAGTCACGTGATCTGTGCATGACCAGGCAGGTGATCAGTGTATGATAGCCACGTGATCAGTGCATGATGATCCACGTGATCAGTGCATGATCAATTTCGTTATCAGTGCATGATGAGTCACGTGACCAGTACATGGTCCCTACGTGAACATTGCATGATCAGCCACGTGAGCAGTGCATGATAGCCACGTGATCAGTGCATGATCAGTTTCGGGAGCAGAGTATGATCAGCCACTTGGTCAGTGCATGATAGCCACGTAATCACTGCATGATCAATTTCGGGAGCAGTGTATGATTAGCCACTAGATCAGTGCATGATAACCACGTGATCAGTCCCTGATCAGTCACGTGACCAGCGCATGATCAGCCACATGATCAGTGCATCATCAATTAAGTGATCACTGCATGATCAGTCACGTGACCAGTACATGCTAGCTACGTAATCATTGCATGATCAGGCACGTGAGCAGTGCATGATAGCCACGTGATCACTGCATGATCAGTCATGTGATCAGTGCGTGATCAGTCATGTGATCAGTGTATGATCAGCCAGGTAATCAGTGCATGATAGCCAACTGATCAGTGCATGATCAGTCACGTGATCAGTGCATGATCAGTCACGTGATCAGGGCCTGCTGAGCTGCGTGATTACTGTCTGCTCATCTGCTTGACAATTGCCAGCTCAGCTGCACGATTCCTGCCTGTCATCTGCTTGACAATTGCCAGCTGTGCTGCGTAATTCCTGCCTGCTCAGCTGCTTGATTATTGCCAGCTGAGCAGCATGATTCATGCACAGTCAGGTGATCAGTGCATGATAGCCATGTGATCAGTGCATGATCAGTCACGTGATCAGTCCATGATGTGTTACATAATCAGTATGAATATTCACATGATCAGTGCATGGGCAGTCACGTATTCAGTGCATGAGAGCCACGTGATCAGTGTATGATCAGTCACTTGATCAATCCATGATAGCCACGTGATCAGTGCATGATAACCAACTGATCAGTGAATGATCAGTCACGTGATAAGTGCATGATCTGTCAAGTGATCAGTGTATGATCATCCACGTGATCTGTGCCTGCGCAGTCACGTGATCAGTGCATGATAGTCACCTGATCAGTACATGGTCGCCACGTGATCAGTGCATGATGGGTCACGTGATCAGTGTATGATCATCCAGGTGATCAGTGCATGATCAGACACGTTATCAGTGCATGATCATCCATGTTATCAGTGCATGATCAATCACGTGATCAGTGTACGATCATCCACGTGATCAGTGCACGCAGAGTCAAGTGATCAGTGAATGATAGCCATGTGATCAGTGCATGATCAGTCACGTGATCAGTGCTTGGGCAGTCCCGTGATCAGTGCACGATAGCCACCTGATCAGTGCATGATCAGTCCCGTGATCAGTGCATGATCTGTCACATGATCAGTGTATGATCATCCACGTGACTAGTGCCCATGAAGTCACGTGATCAGTGCATGATAGCTACGTGATCACTGCATGATAGCCACGTGATCAGTGCATGATTAGTTTCATGATCAGTGTTTGATCAGCCACGTGAACAGTGCATGCTCAGTCACGTAATCATGGCCTGTTGAGCTACGTGATTCCTGTCTGCTCATCTGCTTGACATTTGCCTGCTGAGCTGGGTGATTCCTGCCTATTCATTTGCTTGACAATTGCCAACTGAGCTGTGTGATTCTTGTCTGCTCATCTGCTTGACATTTGCCAGGTGAGCTGGGTGATTCCTGCCTATTCCTCTGCTTGACAATTGCCAGCTGAGCTGCGTGATTCCTGCCTGCTCATCTGCTTGACAATTGCCAGCTGAGCTGTGTGATTCTTGTCTGCTCATCTGCTTGACATTTGCCAGGTGAGCTGGGTGATTCCTGCCTATTCATCTGCTTGACAATTGCCAGCAGAGCTGCGTGATTCCTGCCTGGTCATCTGCTTGATAATTGCCACCTGAGCTGCATGATTCCTGCCTGCTCATCTGTTTCATAATTGCCAGCTGAGCTTCGTGATTCCTGCCTGGTCCTCTGCCTGATAATTACCAGCTGAGCTGCATGATTCCTTCTTGCTCATCTGCTTGACAATTGCCAGATGAGCTGCGTGATTCCTGCCTGCTCATCTGCTTTGTTATTGGCAGCTGAGTAGCATGATTCGTCACAGCTGAGCTCCACGATTATTGCCTGCTGAGTGGGTGATTCGTGCCTGCTCAGCTCTTAGATTATTGCCTGCTGAGGCCCATGATAAATGCATGATCAGCAACGTGATCAGAGCCTCTCAGTCACGTGATCACTGCATGATCATCCACGAGAACAGTGCATGGGCAGTCAAGTGATCAGTGCATGATAGCCAAGTGATCAGTGCATGATCAGTCACGTGATCACTGCATGATTAGCCACGTGATCAGTGCATGATAGCCACGTGATCAGTTCATGATCAGTCACGTCATCAGTGCATGATCTGTTACATAATCAGTGTATGAACATCCACATGATCAGTGCATGGGCAATCACGTATTCAGTGCATGAGAGCCACGTGATCAGTGCATGATCAGTCACGTGATCAGTGCATGATGTGTCACGTGATCAGTGTATGATCATCCACATGATCAGTACACATGTAGTCACGTGATCAGTGCATGATAGCTACGTGATCACTGCATGACAGCCACGTGATCAGTGCATGATAGCCACGTGACCAGTGCAGGATTAGTCACGTGACCAGTATATGATCATCCACATGATCAGTGAATGATAGCCATGTGATCAGTGCATGATAGCCACGTGATCAGTGCACTGTGAGTCACGTGCTCAGTGTTTGATCAGTCACGTGATCAGTGCATGATCAGCCACATGATCAGTCACATGATCAGTGTATGGTCATGCACGTGATCAGTGCATGCACAGTCAAGTGATCAGTGAATGATAGCCTTGTGATCAGTGCATGATCAGTCACGTGATCAGTGTATGAGCAGCCAGGTGAACAGTGGGTGCAGAGTCACGTGACAAGGGCCTACTGAGCTGCATGATTCCTGTCTGTTCAGCTGCTTGCCAGTTGCCAGCTGAACTGCATGATTCCTGCCTGTAATCTGCTTGACAATTTCCAGATGAGTTGCGTGATTCTTGCCTGCTCATCTGCTTGACAATTACTAGCTGAGCTGCGTGATTCCTGCCTGCTCAGCTGCTTGATTATGGCCAGCTGAGCAGCATATTTAGTCACAGTTGAGCTCCATGATTATTGCCTGCTCATTTCGTGATTTGTACCTGCTCAGCTCTTTGATTATTGCCTCCTGAGGCACATGATCAGTGTATGATAGCAAACGTGATGAGCGCATGATCAGTCACATTGTCAGTGCCATTCAGTCACGTGATCACTGCATGATAGTCACGTGATCAGTGCATGCTCAGTCACGATGTCAGTGCATGATCAGTCACGTGATCATTGCATGATTAGCCACGTGAAAAGTGCATGATCAGTCACGTGATCACTGTATGATCAGCCACGTGATCAGTTCATGATATCCAAGTGATCAGTGCATGATAGCCACGTGATCAGTGCATGATCAATCACGTGATCAGTGCATGATCTGTTACATAATCAGTGTATGAACATCCACATGATCAGTGCATGGGGAGTCAAGTATACAGTGCATGAGAGCCAGGTGATCAGTGTATGATCAGTCACTTGATCAGTCCATGATAGCCACGTGATCAGTGCATGATCAGTCAAGTGATCAAAGCATGATCTGTCAAGTGATCAGTGTATGATCATCCACGTGATCAGTGCCAACGCAGTCACGTGATCAGTGCATGATAGTCACCTGATCAGTGCATGATCGCCACGTGATCAGTGTATGATCATCCACGTGATCAGTGCATGATCAGTTACGTGATCAGTGCATGATCAGACACGTTATCAGTGCATGATCATCCACGTTATCAGTGCAGGATCAGTCACGTGATCAGTGCATGATCACTCATGTTATCAGTGCATGATAAGCCACATGATCAGTGCATGATCAGTCACGGGATCACTGTATGAACATCCAAATGAATTGTGCATGGGCAGTCACGTGATCAGGGAATGATAGCCACGTTATCAGAGTATATCTGCCACGTGATCAGTGCATGCACAGTCAGGTGATCAGTGCATGATAGCCACGTGATCAGTGCATGATCAGTCACGTGATCAGTCCATGATCTGTTACATAATCAGTATGAACATTCACATGATCAGTGCATGGGCAGCCACCTGATCAGCGCCGTTCTGTCACGTGATCATTACATGATCATCCACGTGATCAGTGCATGCGCATTCACGGGATCAGTGCATGATCTGTCACGTGATCTGTGTATGATCAGTCACATGATCAGTGTATAATCAGCCACGTGATAAGTGCATGATAGCAACCTGATCAGTGCATGATCAGTCATGTGATCAGTGTATCATCAGCCAGTGTTCAGGGTATCATACTCAACTGATAAGTGCATGATAACCACGTCATCAGTGCATCATCAGTCACGTGATCAGTGCATGATCACCCACGTTATCAGTGCATGATAAGCCACATGATCAGTGCATGATCAGTCACGGGATCACTGTATGAACATCCAAATGAATTGTGCATGGGCAGTCACGTGATCAGGGAATGATAGCCACGTTATCAGAGTATATCTGCCACGTGATCAGTGCATGCACAGTCAGGTGATCAGTGCATGATAGCCACGTGATCAGTGCATGATCAGTCACGTGATCAGTCCATGATCTGTTACATAATCAATATGAACATTCACATGATCAGTGCATGGGCAGTCACGTATTTAGTGCATGAGAGCCACGTGATCAGTGTACGATCAGTCACTTGATCAATCCATGATAGCCACGTGATCAGTGCATGATAACCAACTGATCAGTGAATGATCAGTCACGTGATCAGTGCATGATCTGTCATGTGATCAGTGTATGATCATCCACGTGATCAGTGCCCATGCAGTCACGTGATCAGTGCATGATAGCCACATGATCAGTGCATGATTAGTTACATCATCAGTGTTTGATCAGCCACGTGAACTGTGCATGCTCAGTCACGTGATCAGGGCCTGCTGAGCTGCGTGATTCCTGTCTGTTCATCTGCTTGAGATTTGCCAGCTGAGCTGGGTGATTCCTGCCTATTCATCTGCTTCACAATTGCCAGCTGAGCTGCGTGATTCCTGCCTGCTCATCTGCTTGACAATTGCCAGATGAGCTGCATGATTTCTGCTTGTTCAGCTGCTTGATAATTGCCAGCTGAGCTGCGTGATTCGTCCCAGCTGAGCTCCATGATTATTGCCAGCTGATTGCATGATTCGTGCCTGCTAAGCTCTTAAATTATGGTCTGGTGAGGAACATGATCAGTGAATGATAGGGACATGATCAGCTGCTCTCAGTCACGTCATCACTGCATTATAAACCCGTGAGCAGTGCATGCGCAGCCACCTGATCAGTGCCGTTCTGCCACGTGATCACTTCATGATCATCCACGTGATCAGTGCATGCGCATTCACGTGATCAGTGCATGATCTCTCACGTGATCTGTGTATGACCAGTCACATGATCAGTGTATAATCAGCCACGTGATAAGTGCATGATAGCAACCTGATCAGTGCATGATCAGTCATGTGATCAGTGTATCATCAGCCAGTGTTCAGGGTATCATACTCAACTGATAAGTGCATGATAACCACGTGTCAGTGCATCATCAGTCACATGATCAGTGCATGATCACCCACGTTATCAGTGCATGATAAGCCACATGATCAGTGCATGATCAGTCAAGGGATCACTGTATGAACATCCAAATGAATTGTGCATGGGCAGTCACGTGATCAGGGAATGATAGCCACATGATCAGTGTATATCAGCCACGTGATCAGTGCATGCACAGTCAGGTGATCAGTGCATGATAGCCATGTGATCAGTGCATGATCAGTCACGTGATCAGTCCATGATGTGTTACATAATCAGTATGAATATTCACATGATCAGTGCATGGGCAGTCACGTATTCAGTGCATGAGAGCCACGTGATCAGTGTATGATCAGTCACTTGATCAATCCATGATAGCCACGTGATCAGTGCATGATAACCAACTGATCAGTGAATGATCAGTCACGTGATAAGTGCATGATCTGTCAAGTGATCAGTGTATGATCATCCACGTGATCTGTGCCTGCGCAGTCACGTGATCAGTGCATGATAGTCACCTGATCAGTACATGGTCGCCACGTGATCAGTGCATGATGGGTCACGTGATCAGTGTATGATCATCCAGGTGATCAGTGCATGATCAGACACGTTATCAGTGCATGATCATCCATGTTATCAGTGCATGATCAATCACGTGATCAGTGTATGATCATCCACGTGATCAGTGCACGCAGAGTCAAGTGATCAGTGAATGATAGCCATGTGATCAGTGCATGATCAGTCACGTGATCAGTGCTTGGGCAGTCCCGTGATCAGTGCATGATAGCCACCTGATCAGTGCATGATCAGTCCCGTGATCAGTGCATGATCTGTCACATGATCAGTGTATGATCATCCACGTGACTAGTGCCCATGAAGTCACGTGATCAGTGCATGATAGCTACGTGATCACTGCATGATAGCCACGTGATCAGTGCATGATTAGTTTCATGATCAGTGTTTGATCAGCCACGTGAACAGTGCATGCTCAGTCACGTAATCATGGCCTGTTGAGCTACGTGATTCCTGTCTGCTCATCTGCTTGACATTTGCCTGCTGAGCTGGGTGATTCCTGCCTATTCATTTGCTTGACAATTGCCAACTGAGCTGTGTGATTCTTGTCTGCTCATCTGCTTGACATTTGCCAGGTGAGCTGGGTGATTCCTGCCTATTCCTCTGCTTGACAATTGCCAGCTGAGCTGCGTGATTCCTGCCTGCTCATCTGCTTGACAATTGCCAGCTGAGCTGTGTGATTCTTGTCTGCTCATCTGCTTGACATTTGCCAGGTGAGCTGGGTGATTCCTGCCTATTCATCTGCTTGACAATTGCCAGCAGAGCTGCGTGATTCCTGCCTGGTCATCTGCTTGATAATTGCCACCTGAGCTGCATGATTCCTGCCTGCTCATCTGTTTCATAATTGCCAGCTGAGCTTCGTGATTCCTGCCTGGTCCTCTGCCTGATAATTACCAGCTGAGCTGCATGATTCCTTCTTGCTCATCTGCTTGACAATTGCCAGATGAGCTGCGTGATTCCTGCCTGCTCATCTGCTTTGTTATTGGCAGCTGAGTAGCATGATTCGTCACAGCTGAGCTCCACGATTATTGCCTGCTGAGTGGGTGATTCGTGCCTGCTCAGCTCTTAGATTATTGCCTGCTGAGGCCCATGATAAATGCATGATCAGCAACGTGATCAGAGCCTCTCAGTCACGTGATCACTGCATGATCATCCACGAGAACAGTGCATGGGCAGTCAAGTGATCAGTGCATGATAGCCAAGTGATCAGTGCATGATCAGTCACGTGATCACTGCATGATTAGCCACGTGATCAGTGCATGATAGCCACGTGATCAGTTCATGATCAGTCACGTCATCAGTGCATGATCTGTTACATAATCAGTGTATGAACATCCACATGATCAGTGCATGGGCAATCACGTATTCAGTGCATGAGAGCCACGTGATCAGTGCATGATCAGTCACGTGATCAGTGCATGATGTGTCACGTGATCAGTGTATGATCATCCACATGATCAGTACACATGTAGTCACGTGATCAGTGCATGATAGCTACGTGATCACTGCATGACAGCCACGTGATCAGTGCATGATAGCCACGTGACCAGTGCAGGATTAGTCACGTGACCAGTATATGATCATCCACATGATCAGTGAATGATAGCCATGTGATCAGTGCATGATAGCCACGTGATCAGTGCACTGTGAGTCACGTGCTCAGTGTTTGATCAGTCACGTGATCAGTGCATGATCAGCCACATGATCAGTCACATGATCAGTGTATGGTCATGCACGTGATCAGTGCATGCACAGTCAAGTGATCAGTGAATGATAGCCTTGTGATCAGTGCATGATCAGTCACGTGATCAGTGTATGAGCAGCCAGGTGAACAGTGGGTGCAGAGTCACGTGACAAGGGCCTAGTGAGCTGCATGATTCCTGTCTGTTCAGCTGCTTGCCAGTTGCCAGCTGAACTGCATGATTCCTGCCTGTAATCTGCTTGACAATTTCCAGATGAGTTGCGTGATTCTTGCCTGCTCATCTGCTTGACAATTACTAGCTGAGCTGCGTGATTCCTGCCTGCTCAGCTGCTTGATTATGGCCAGCTGAGCAGCATATTTAGTCACAGTTGAGCTCCATGATTATTGCCTGCTCATTTCGTGATTTGTACCTGCTCAGCTCTTTGATTATTGCCTCCTGAGGCACATGATCAGTGTATGATAGCAAACGTGATGAGCGCATGATCAGTCACATTGTCAGTGCCATTCAGTCACGTGATCACTGCATGATAGTCACGTGATCAGTGCATGCTCAGTCACGATGTCAGTGCATGATCAGTCACGTGATCATTGCATGATTAGCCACGTGAAAAGTGCATGATCAGTCACGTGATCACTGTATGATCAGCCACGTGATCAGTTCATGATATCCAAGTGATCAGTGCATGATAGCCACGTGATCAGTGCATGATCAATCACGTGATCAGTGCATGATCTGTTACATAATCAGTGTATGAACATCCACATGATCAGTGCATGGGGAGTCAAGTATACAGTGCATGAGAGCCAGGTGATCAGTGTATGATCAGTCACTTGATCAGTCCATGATAGCCAGGTGATCAGTGCATGATCAGTCAAGTGATCAAAGCATGATCTGTCAAGTGATCAGTGTATGATCATCCACGTGATCAGTGCCAACGCAGTCACGTGATCAGTGCATGATAGTCACCTGATCAGTGCATGATCGCCACGTGATCAGTGTATGATCATCCACGTGATCAGTGCATGATCAGTTACGTGATCAGTGCATGATCAGACACGTTATCAGTGCATGATCATCCACGTTATCAGTGCAGGATCAGTCACGTGATCAGTGCATGATCACTCATGTTATCAGTGCATGATAAGCCACATGATCAGTGCATGATCAGTCACGGGATCACTGTATGAACATCCAAATGAATTGTGCATGGGCAGTCACGTGATCAGGGAATGATAGCCACGTTATCAGAGTATATCTGCCACGTGATCAGTGCATGCACAGTCAGGTGATCAGTGCATGATAGCCACGTGATCAGTGCATGATCAGTCACGTGATCAGTCCATGATCTGTTACATAATCAGTATGAACATTCACATGATCAGTGCATGGGCAGCCACCTGATCAGCGCCGTTCTGTCACGTGATCATTACATGATCATCCACGTGATCAGTGCATGCGCATTCACGGGATCAGTGCATGATCTGTCACGTGATCTGTGTATGATCAGTCACATGATCAGTGTATAATCAGCCACGTGATAAGTGCATGATAGCAACCTGATCAGTGCATGATCAGTCATGTGATCAGTGTATCATCAGCCAGTGTTCAGGGTATCATACTCAACTGATAAGTGCATGATAACCACGTCATCAGTGCATCATCAGTCACGTGATCAGTGCATGATCACCCACGTTATCAGTGCATGATAAGCCACATGATCAGTGCATGATCAGTCACGGGATCACTGTATGAACATCCAAATGAATTGTGCATGGGCAGTCACGTGATCAGGGAATGATAGCCACGTTATCAGAGTATATCTGCCAGTGATCAGTGCATGCACAGTCAGGTGATCAGTGCATGATAGCCACGTGATCAGTGCATGATCAGTCACGTGATCAGTCCATGATCTGTTACATAATCAATATGAACATTCACATGATCAGTGCATGGGCAGTCACGTATTTAGTGCATGAGAGCCACGTGATCAGTGTACGATCAGTCACTTGATCAATCCATGATAGCCACGTGATCAGTGCATGATAACCAACTGATCAGTGAATGATCAGTCACGTGATCAGTGCATGATCTGTCATGTGATCAGTGTATGATCATCCACGTGATCAGTGCCCATGCAGTCACGTGATCAGTGCATGATAGCCACATGATCAGTGCATGATTAGTTACATCATCAGTGTTTGATCAGCCACGTGAACTGTGCATGCTCAGTCACGTGATCAGGGCCTGCTGAGCTGCGTGATTCCTGTCTGTTCATCTGCTTGAGATTTGCCAGCTGAGCTGGGTGATTCCTGCCTATTCATCTGCTTCACAATTGCCAGCTGAGCTGCGTGATTCCTGCCTGCTCATCTGCTTGACAATTGCCAGATGAGCTGCATGATTTCTGCTTGTTCAGCTGCTTGATAATTGCCAGCTGAGCTGCGTGATTCGTCCCAGCTGAGCTCCATGATTATTGCCAGCTGATTGCATGATTCGTGCCTGCTAAGCTCTTAAATTATGGTCTGGTGAGGAACATGATCAGTGAATGATAGGGACATGATCAGCTGCTCTCAGTCACGTCATCACTGCATTATAAACCCGTGAGCAGTGCATGCGCAGCCACCTGATCAGTGCCGTTCTGTCACGTGATCACTTCATGATCATCCACGTGATCAGTGCATGCGCATTCACGTGATCAGTGCATGATCTCTCACGTGATCTGTGTATGACCAGTCACATGATCAGTGTATAATCAGCCACGTGATAAGTGCATGATAGCAACCTGATCAGTGCATGATCAGTCATGTGATCAGTGTATCATCAGCCAGTGTTCAGGGTATCATACTCAACTGATAAGTGCATGATAACCACGTGTCAGTGCATCATCAGTCACATGATCAGTGCATGATCACCCACGTTATCAGTGCATGATAAGCCACATGATCAGTGCATGATCAGTCAAGGGATCACTGTATGAACATCCAAATGAATTGTGCATGGGCAGTCACGTGATCAGGGAATGATAGCCACATGATCAGTGTATATCAGCCACGTGATCAGTGCATGCACAGTCAGGTGATCAGTGCATGATAGCCATGTGATCAGTGCATGATCAGTCACGTGATCAGTCCATGATGTGTTACATAATCAGTATGAATATTCACATGATCAGTGCATGGGCAGTCACGTATTCAGTGCATGAGAGCCACGTGATCAGTGTATGATCAGTCACTTGATCAATCCATGATAGCCACGTGATCAGTGCATGATAACCAACTGATCAGTGAATGATCAGTCACGTGATAAGTGCATGATCTGTCAAGTGATCAGTGTATGATCATCCACGTGATCTGTGCCTGCGCAGTCACGTGATCAGTGCATGATAGTCACCTGATCAGTACATGGTCGCCACGTGATCAGTGCATGATGGGTCACGTGATCAGTGTATGATCATCCAGGTGATCAGTGCATGATCAGACACGTTATCAGTGCATGATCATCCATGTTATCAGTGCATGATCAATCACGTGATCAGTGTACGATCATCCACGTGATCAGTGCACGCAGAGTCAAGTGATCAGTGAATGATAGCCATGTGATCAGTGCATGATCAGTCACGTGATCAGTGCTTGGGCAGTCCCGTGATCAGTGCATGATAGCCACCTGATCAGTGCATGATCAGTCCCGTGATCAGTGCATGATCTGTCACATGATCAGTGTATGATCATCCACGTGACTAGTGCCCATGAAGTCACGTGATCAGTGCATGATAGCTACGTGATCACTGCATGATAGCCACGTGATCAGTGCATGATTAGTTTCATGATCAGTGTTTGATCAGCCACGTGAACAGTGCATGCTCAGTCACGTAATCATGGCCTGTTGAGCTACGTGATTCCTGTCTGCTCATCTGCTTGACATTTGCCTGCTGAGCTGGGTGATTCCTGCCTATTCATTTGCTTGACAATTGCCAACTGAGCTGTGTGATTCTTGTCTGCTCATCTGCTTGACATTTGCCAGGTGAGCTGGGTGATTCCTGCCTATTCCTCTGCTTGACAATTGCCAGCTGAGCTGCGTGATTCCTGCCTGCTCATCTGCTTGACAATTGCCAGCTGAGCTGTGTGATTCTTGTCTGCTCATCTGCTTGACATTTGCCAGGTGAGCTGGGTGATTCCTGCCTATTCATCTGCTTGACAATTGCCAGCAGAGCTGCGTGATTCCTGCCTGGTCATCTGCTTGATAATTGCCACCTGAGCTGCATGATTCCTGCCTGCTCATCTGTTTCATAATTGCCAGCTGAGCTTCGTGATTCCTGCCTGGTCCTCTGCCTGATAATTACCAGCTGAGCTGCATGATTCCTTCTTGCTCATCTGCTTGACAATTGCCAGATGAGCTGCGTGATTCCTGCCTGCTCATCTGCTTTGTTATTGGCAGCTGAGTAGCATGATTCGTCACAGCTGAGCTCCACGATTATTGCCTGCTGAGTGGGTGATTCGTGCCTGCTCAGCTCTTAGATTATTGCCTGCTGAGGCCCATGATAAATGCATGATCAGCAACGTGATCAGAGCCTCTCAGTCACGTGATCACTGCATGATCATCCACGAGAACAGTGCATGGGCAGTCAAGTGATCAGTGCATGATAGCCAAGTGATCAGTGCATGATCAGTCACGTGATCACTGCATGATTAGCCACGTGATCAGTGCATGATAGCCACGTGATCAGTTCATGATCAGTCACGTCATCAGTGCATGATCTGTTACATAATCAGTGTATGAACATCCACATGATCAGTGCATGGGCAATCACGTATTCAGTGCATGAGAGCCACGTGATCAGTGCATGATCAGTCACGTGATCAGTGCATGATGTGTCACGTGATCAGTGTATGATCATCCACATGATCAGTACACATGTAGTCACGTGATCAGTGCATGATAGCTACGTGATCACTGCATGACAGCCACGTGATCAGTGCATGATAGCCACGTGACCAGTGCAGGATTAGTCACGTGACCAGTATATGATCATCCACATGATCAGTGAATGATAGCCATGTGATCAGTGCATGATAGCCACGTGATCAGTGCACTGTGAGTCACGTGCTCAGTGTTTGATCAGTCACGTGATCAGTGCATGATCAGCCACATGATCAGTCACATGATCAGTGTATGGTCATGCACGTGATCAGTGCATGCACAGTCAAGTGATCAGTGAATGATAGCCTTGTGATCAGTGCATGATCAGTCACGTGATCAGTGTATGAGCAGCCAGGTGAACAGTGGGTGCAGAGTCACGTGACAAGGGCCTACTGAGCTGCATGATTCCTGTCTGTTCAGCTGCTTGCCAGTTGCCAGCTGAACTGCATGATTCCTGCCTGTAATCTGCTTGACAATTTCCAGATGAGTTGCGTGATTCTTGCCTGCTCATCTGCTTGACAATTACTAGCTGAGCTGCGTGATTCCTGCCTGCTCAGCTGCTTGATTATGGCCAGCTGAGCAGCATGTTTAGTCACAGTTGAGCTCCATGATTATTGCCTGCTCATTTCGTGATTTGTACCTGCTCAGCTCTTTGATTATTGCCTCCTGAGGCACATGATCAGTGTATGATAGCAAACGTGATGAGCGCATGATCAGTCACATTGTCAGTGCCATTCAGTCACGTGATCACTGCATGATAGTCACGTGATCAGTGCATGCTCAGTCACGATGTCAGTGCATGATCAGTCACGTGATCATTGCATGATTAGCCACGTGAAAAGTGCATGATCAGTCACGTGATCACTGTATGATCAGCCACGTGATCAGTTCATGATATCCAAGTGATCAGTGCATGATAGCCACGTGATCAGTGCATGATCAATCACGTGATCAGTGCATGATCTGTTACATAATCAGTGTATGAACATCCACATGATCAGTGCATGGGGAGTCAAGTATACAGTGCATGAGAGCCAGGTGATCAGTGTATGATCAGTCACTTGATCAGTCCATGATAGCCAGGTGATCAGTGCATGATCAGTCAAGTGATCAGAGCATGATCTGTCAAGTGATCAGTGTATGATCATCCACGTGATCAGTGCCAACGCAGTCACGTGATCAGTGCATGATAGTCACCTGATCAGTGCATGATCGCCACGTGATCAGTGTATGATCATCCACGTGATCAGTGCATGATCAGTTACGTGATCAGTGCATGATCAGACACGTTATCAGTGCATGATCATCCACGTTATCAGTGCAGGATCAGTCACGTGATCAGTGCATGATCACTCATGTTATCAGTGCATGATAAGCCACATGATCAGTGCATGATCAGTCACGGGATCACTGTATGAACATCCAAATGAATTGTGCATGGGCAGTCACGTGATCAGGGAATGATAGCCACGTTATCAGAGTATATCTGCCACGTGATCAGTGCATGCACAGTCAGGTGATCAGTGCATGATAGCCACGTGATCAGTGCATGATCAGTCACGTGATCAGTCCATGATCTGTTACATAATCAGTATGAACATTCACATGATCAGTGCATGGGCAGCCACCTGATCAGCGCCGTTCTGTCACGTGATCATTACATGATCATCCACGTGATCAGTGCATGCGCATTCACGGGATCAGTGCATGATCTGTCACGTGATCTGTGTATGATCAGTCACATGATCAGTGTATAATCAGCCACGTGATAAGTGCATGATAGCAACCTGATCAGTGCATGATCAGTCATGTGATCAGTGTATCATCAGCCAGTGTTCAGGGTATCATACTCAACTGATAAGTGCATGATAACCACGTCATCAGTGCATCATCAGTCACGTGATCAGTGCATGATCACCCACGTTATCAGTGCATGATAAGCCACATGATCAGTGCATGATCAGTCACGGGATCACTGTATGAACATCCAAATGAATTGTGCATGGGCAGTCACGTGATCAGGGAATGATAGCCACGTTATCAGAGTATATCTGCCACGTGATCAGTGCATGCACAGTCAGGTGATCAGTGCATGATAGCCACGTGATCAGTGCATGATCAGTCACGTGATCAGTCCATGATCTGTTACATAATCAATATGAACATTCACATGATCAGTGCATGGGCAGTCACGTATTTAGTGCATGAGAGCCACGTGATCAGTGTACGATCAGTCACTTGATCAATCCATGATAGCCACGTGATCAGTGCATGATAACCAACTGATCAGTGAATGATCAGTCACGTGATCAGTGCATGATCTGTCATGTGATCAGTGTATGATCATCCACGTGATCAGTGCCCATGCAGTCACGTGATCAGTGCATGATAGCCACATGATCAGTGCATGATTAGTTACATCATCAGTGTTTGATCAGCCACGTGAACTGTGCATGCTCAGTCACGTGATCAGGGCCTGCTGAGCTGCGTGATTCCTGTCTGTTCATCTGCTTGAGATTTGCCAGCTGAGCTGGGTGATTCCTGCCTATTCATCTGCTTCACAATTGCCAGCTGAGCTGCGTGATTCCTGCCTGCTCATCTGCTTGACAATTGCCAGATGAGCTGCATGATTTCTGCTTGTTCAGCTGCTTGATAATTGCCAGCTGAGCTGCGTGATTCGTCCCAGCTGAGCTCCATGATTATTGCCAGCTGATTGCATGATTCGTGCCTGCTAAGCTCTTAAATTATGGTCTGGTGAGGAACATGATCAGTGAATGATAGGGACATGATCAGCTGCTCTCAGTCACGTCATCACTGCATTATAAACCCGTGAGCAGTGCATGCGCAGCCACCTGATCAGTGCCGTTCTGTCACGTGATCACTTCATGATCATCCACGTGATCAGTGCATGCGCATTCACGTGATCAGTGCATGATCTCTCACGTGATCTGTGTATGACCAGTCACATGATCAGTGTATAATCAGCCACGTGATAAGTGCATGATAGCAACCTGATCAGTGCATGATCAGTCATGTGATCAGTGTATCATCAGCCAGTGTTCAGGGTATCATACTCAACTGATAAGTGCATGATAACCACGTGTCAGTGCATCATCAGTCACATGATCAGTGCATGATCACCCACGTTATCAGTGCATGATAAGCCACATGATCAGTGCATGATCAGTCAAGGGATCACTGTATGAACATCCAAATGAATTGTGCATGGGCAGTCACGTGATCAGGGAATGATAGCCACATGATCAGTGTATATCAGCCACGTGATCAGTGCATGCACAGTCAGGTGATCAGTGCATGATAGCCATGTGATCAGTGCATGATCAGTCACGTGATCAGTCCATGATGTGTTACATAATCAGTATGAATATTCACATGATCAGTGCATGGGCAGTCACGTATTCAGTGCATGAGAGCCACGTGATCAGTGTATGATCAGTCACTTGATCAATCCATGATAGCCACGTGATCAGTGCATGATAACCAACTGATCAGTGAATGATCAGTCACGTGATAAGTGCATGATCTGTCAAGTGATCAGTGTATGATCATCCACGTGATCTGTGCCTGCGCAGTCACGTGATCAGTGCATGATAGTCACCTGATCAGTACATGGTCGCCACGTGATCAGTGCATGATGGGTCACGTGATCAGTGTATGATCATCCAGGTGATCAGTGCATGATCAGACACGTTATCAGTGCATGATCATCCATGTTATCAGTGCATGATCAATCACGTGATCAGTGTACAATCATCCACGTGATCAGTGCACGCAGAGTCAAGTGATCAGTGAATGATAGCCATGTGATCAGTGCATGATCAGTCACGTGATCAGTGCTTGGGCAGTCCCGTGATCAGTGCACGATAGCCACCTGATCAGTGCATGATCAGTCCCGTGATCAGTGCATGATCTGTCACATGATCAGTGTATGATCATCCACGTGACTAGTGCCCATGAAGTCACGTGATCAGTGCATGATAGCTACGTGATCACTGCATGATAGCCACGTGATCAGTGCATGATTAGTTTCATGATCAGTGTTTGATCAGCCACGTGAACAGTGCATGCTCAGTCACGTAATCATGGCCTGTTGAGCTACGTGATTCCTGTCTGCTCATCTGCTTGACATTTGCCTGCTGAGCTGGGTGATTCCTGCCTATTCATTTGCTTGACAATTGCCAACTGAGCTGTGTGATTCTTGTCTGCTCATCTGCTTGACATTTGCCAGGTGAGCTGGGTGATTCCTGCCTATTCCTCTGCTTGACAATTGCCAGCTGAGCTGCGTGATTCCTGCCTGCTCATCTGCTTGACAATTGCCAGCTGAGCTGTGTGATTCTTGTCTGCTCATCTGCTTGACATTTGCCAGGTGAGCTGGGTGATTCCTGCCTATTCATCTGCTTGACAATTGCCAGCAGAGCTGCGTGATTCCTGCCTGGTCATCTGCTTGATAATTGCCACCTGAGCTGCATGATTCCTGCCTGCTCATCTGTTTCATAATTGCCAGCTGAGCTTCGTGATTCCTGCCTGGTCCTCTGCCTGATAATTACCAGCTGAGCTGCATGATTCCTTCTTGCTCATCTGCTTGACAATTGCCAGATGAGCTGCGTGATTCCTGCCTGCTCATCTGCTTTGTTATTGGCAGCTGAGTAGCATGATTCGTCACAGCTGAGCTCCACGATTATTGCCTGCTGAGTGGGTGATTCGTGCCTGCTCAGCTCTTAGATTATTGCCTGCTGAGGCCCATGATAAATGCATGATCAGCAACGTGATCAGAGCCTCTCAGTCACGTGATCACTGCATGATCATCCACGAGAACAGTGCATGGGCAGTCAAGTGATCAGTGCATGATAGCCAAGTGATCAGTGCATGATCAGTCACGTGATCACTGCATGATTAGCCACGTGATCAGTGCATGATAGCCACGTGATCAGTTCATGATCAGTCACGTCATCAGTGCATGATCTGTTACATAATCAGTGTATGAACATCCACATGATCAGTGCATGGGCAATCACGTATTCAGTGCATGAGAGCCACGTGATCAGTGCATGATCAGTCACGTGATCAGTGCATGATGTGTCACGTGATCAGTGTATGATCATCCACATGATCAGTACACATGTAGTCACGTGATCAGTGCATGATAGCTACGTGATCACTGCATGACAGCCACGTGATCAGTGCATGATAGCCACGTGACCAGTGCAGGATTAGTCACGTGACCAGTATATGATCATCCACATGATCAGTGAATGATAGCCATGTGATCAGTGCATGATAGCCACGTGATCAGTGCACTGTGAGTCACGTGCTCAGTGTTTGATCAGTCACGTGATCAGTGCATGATCAGCCACATGGTCAGTCACATGATCAGTGTATGGTCATGCACGTGATCAGTGCATGCACAGTCAAGTGATCAGTGAATGATAGCCTTGTGATCAGTGCATGATCAGTCACGTGATCAGTGTATGAGCAGCCAGGTGAACAGTGGGTGCAGAGTCACGTGACAAGGGCCTACTGAGCTGCATGATTCCTGTCTGTTCAGCTGCTTGCCAGTTGCCAGCTGAACTGCATGATTCCTGCCTGTAATCTGCTTGACAATTTCCAGATGAGTTGCGTGATTCTTGCCTGCTCATCTGCTTGACAATTACTAGCTGAGCTGCGTGATTCCTGCCTGCTCAGCTGCTTGATTATGGCCAGCTGAGCAGCATGTTTAGTCACAGTTGAGCTCCATGATTATTGCCTGCTCATTTCGTGATTTGTACCTGCTCAGCTCTTTGATTATTGCCTCCTGAGGCACATGATCAGTGTATGATAGCAAACGTGATGAGCGCATGATCAGTCACATTGTCAGTGCCATTCAGTCACGTGATCACTGCATGATAGTCACGTGATCAGTGCATGCTCAGTCACGATGTCAGTGCATGATCAGTCACGTGATCATTGCATGATTAGCCACGTGAAAAGTGCATGATCAGTCACGTGATCACTGTATGATCAGCCACGTGATCAGTTCATGATATCCAAGTGATCAGTGCATGATAGCCACGTGATCAGTGCATGATCAATCACGTGATCAGTGCATGATCTGTTACATAATCAGTGTATGAACATCCACATGATCAGTGCATGGGGAGTCAAGTATACAGTGCATGAGAGCCAGGTGATCAGTGTATGATCAGTCACTTGATCAGTCCATGATAGCCAGGTGATCAGTGCATGATCAGTCAAGTGATCAGAGCATGATCTGTCAAGTGATCAGTGTATGATCATCCACGTGATCAGTGCATGATCAGTTACGTGATCAGTGCATGATCAGACACGTTATCAGTGCATGATCATCCACGTTATCAGTGCAGGATCAGTCACGTGATCAGTGCATGATCACTCATGTTATCCGTGCATGATAAGCCACATGATCAGTGCATGATCAGTCACGGGATCACTGTATGAACATCCAAATGAATTGTGCATGGGCAGTCACGTGATCAGGGAATGATAGCCACGTTATCAGAGTATATCTGCCACGTGATCAGTGCATGCACAGTCAGGTGATCAGTGCATGATAGCCACGTGATCAGTGCATGATCAGTCACGTGATCAGTCCATGATCTGTTACATAATCAGTATGAACATTCACATGATCAGTGCATGGGCAGCCACCTGATCAGCGCCGTTCTGTCACGTGATCATTACATGATCATCCACGTGATCAGTGCATGCGCATTCACGGGATCAGTGCATGATCTGTCACGTGATCTGTGTATGATCAGTCACATGATCAGTGTATAATCAGCCACGTGATAAGTGCATGATAGCAACCTGATCAGTGCATGATCAGTCATGTGATCAGTGTATCATCAGCCAGTGTTCAGGGTATCATACTCAACTGATAAGTGCATGATAACCACGTCATCAGTGCATGATCAGTCACGTGATCAGTGCATGATCACCCACGTTATCAGTGCATGATAAGCCACATGATCAGTGCATGATCAGTCACGGGATCACTGTATGAACATCCAAATGAATTGTGCATGGGCAGTCACGTGATCAGGGAATGATAGCCACGTTATCAGAGTATATCTGCCACGTGATCAGTGCATGCACAGTCAGGTGATCAGTGCATGATAGCCACGTGATCAGTGCATGATCAGTCACGTGATCAGTCCATGATCTGTTACATAATCAATATGAACATTCACATGATCAGTGCATGGGCAGTCACGTATTTAGTGCATGAGAGCCACGTGATCAGTGTACGATCAGTCACTTGATCAATCCATGATAGCCACGTGATCAGTGCATGATAACCAACTGATCAGTGAATGATCAGTCACGTGATCAGTGCATGATCTGTCATGTGATCAGTGTATGATCATCCACGTGATCAGTGCCCATGCAGTCACGTGATCAGTGCATGATAGCCACATGATCAGTGCATGATTAGTTACATCATCAGTGTTTGATCAGCCACGTGAACTGTGCATGCTCAGTCACGTGATCAGGGCCTGCTGAGCTGCGTGATTCCTGTCTGTTCATCTGCTTGAGATTTGCCAGCTGAGCTGGGTGATTCCTGCCTATTCATCTGCTTCACAATTGCCAGCTGAGCTGCGTGATTCCTGCCTGCTCATCTGCTTGACAATTGCCAGATGAGCTGCATGATTTCTGCTTGTTCAGCTGCTTGATAATTGCCAGCTGAGCTGCGTGATTCGTCCCAGCTGAGCTCCATGATTATTGCCAGCTGATTGCATGATTCGTGCCTGCTAAGCTCTTAAATTATGGTCTGGTGAGGAACATGATCAGTGAATGATAGGGACATGATCAGCTGCTCTCAGTCACGTCATCACTGCATTATAAACCCGTGAGCAGTGCATGCGCAGCCACCTGATCAGTGCCGTTCTGTCACGTGATCACTTCATGATCATCCACGTGATCAGTGCATGCGCATTCACGTGATCAGTGCATGATCTCTCACGTGATCTGTGTATGACCAGTCACATGATCAGTGTATAATCAGCCACGTGATAAGTGCATGATAGCAACCTGATCAGTGCATGATCAGTCATGTGATCAGTGTATCATCAGCCAGTGTTCAGGGTATCATACTCAACTGATAAGTGCATGATAACCACGTGTCAGTGCATCATCAGTCACATGATCAGTGCATGATCACCCACGTTATCAGTGCATGATAAGCCACATGATCAGTGCATGATCAGTCAAGGGATCACTGTATGAACATCCAAATGAATTGTGCATGGGCAGTCACGTGATCAGGGAATGATAGCCACATGATCAGTGTATATCAGCCACGTGATCAGTGCATGCACAGTCAGGTGATCAGTGCATGATAGCCATGTGATCAGTGCATGATCAGTCACGTGATCAGTCCATGATGTGTTACATAATCAGTATGAATATTCACATGATCAGTGCATGGGCAGTCACGTATTCAGTGCATGAGAGCCACGTGATCAGTGTATGATCAGTCACTTGATCAATCCATGATAGCCACGTGATCAGTGCATGATAACCAACTGATCAGTGAATGATCAGTCACGTGATAAGTGCATGATCTGTCAAGTGATCAGTGTATGATCATCCACGTGATCTGTGCCTGCGCAGTCACGTGATCAGTGCATGATAGTCACCTGATCAGTACATGGTCGCCACGTGATCAGTGCATGATGGGTCACGTGATCAGTGTATGATCATCCAGGTGATCAGTGCATGATCAGACACGTTATCAGTGCATGATCATCCATGTTATCAGTGCATGATCAATCACGTGATCAGTGTACGATCATCCACGTGATCAGTGCACGCAGAGTCAAGTGATCAGTGAATGATAGCCATGTGATCAGTGCATGATCAGTCACGTGATCAGTGCTTGGGCAGTCCCGTGATCAGTGCACGATAGCCACCTGATCAGTGCATGATCAGTCCCGTGATCAGTGCATGATCTGTCACATGATCAGTGTATGATCATCCACGTGACTAGTGCCCATGAAGTCACGTGATCAGTGCATGATAGCTACGTGATCACTGCATGATAGCCACGTGATCAGTGCATGATTAGTTTCATGATCAGTGTTTGATCAGCCACGTGAACAGTGCATGCTCAGTCACGTAATCATGGCCTGTTGAGCTACGTGATTCCTGTCTGCTCATCTGCTTGACATTTGCCTGCTGAGCTGGGTGATTCCTGCCTATTCATTTGCTTGACAATTGCCAACTGAGCTGTGTGATTCTTGTCTGCTCATCTGCTTGACATTTGCCAGGTGAGCTGGGTGATTCCTGCCTATTCCTCTGCTTGACAATTGCCAGCTGAGCTGCGTGATTCCTGCCTGCTCATCTGCTTGACAATTGCCAGCTGAGCTGTGTGATTCTTGTCTGCTCATCTGCTTGACATTTGCCAGGTGAGCTGGGTGATTCCTGCCTATTCATCTGCTTGACAATTGCCAGCAGAGCTGCGTGATTCCTGCCTGGTCATCTGCTTGATAATTGCCACCTGAGCTGCATGATTCCTGCCTGCTCATCTGTTTCATAATTGCCAGCTGAGCTTCGTGATTCCTGCCTGGTCCTCTGCCTGATAATTACCAGCTGAGCTGCATGATTCCTTCTTGCTCATCTGCTTGACAATTGCCAGATGAGCTGCGTGATTCCTGCCTGCTCATCTGCTTTGTTATTGGCAGCTGAGTAGCATGATTCGTCACAGCTGAGCTCCACGATTATTGCCTGCTGAGTGGGTGATTCGTGCCTGCTCAGCTCTTAGATTATTGCCTGCTGAGGCCCATGATAAATGCATGATCAGCAACGTGATCAGAGCCTCTCAGTCACGTGATCACTGCATGATCATCCACGAGAACAGTGCATGGGCAGTCAAGTGATCAGTGCATGATAGCCAAGTGATCAGTGCATGATCAGTCACGTGATCACTGCATGATTAGCCACGTGATCAGTGCATGATAGCCACGTGATCAGTTCATGATCAGTCACGTCATCAGTGCATGATCTGTTACATAATCAGTGTATGAACATCCACATGATCAGTGCATGGGCAATCACGTATTCAGTGCATGAGAGCCACGTGATCAGTGCATGATCAGTCACGTGATCAGTGCATGATGTGTCACGTGATCAGTGTATGATCATCCACATGATCAGTACACATGTAGTCACGTGATCAGTGCATGATAGCTACGTGATCACTGCATGACAGCCACGTGATCAGTGCATGATAGCCACGTGACCAGTGCAGGATTAGTCACGTGACCAGTATATGATCATCCACATGATCAGTGAATGATAGCCATGTGATCAGTGCATGATAGCCACGTGATCAGTGCACTGTGAGTCACGTGCTCAGTGTTTGATCAGTCACGTGATCAGTGCATGATCAGCCACATGATCAGTCACATGATCAGTGTATGGTCATGCACGTGATCAGTGCATGCACAGTCAAGTGATCAGTGAATGATAGCCTTGTGATCAGTGCATGATCAGTCACGTGATCAGTGTATGAGCAGCCAGGTGAACAGTGGGTGCAGAGTCACGTGACAAGGGCCTACTGAGCTGCATGATTCCTGTCTGTTCAGCTGCTTGCCAGTTGCCAGCTGAACTGCATGATTCCTGCCTGTAATCTGCTTGACAATTTCCAGATGAGTTGCGTGATTCTTGCCTGCTCATCTGCTTGACAATTACTAGCTGAGCTGCGTGATTCCTGCCTGCTCAGCTGCTTGATTATGGCCAGCTGAGCAGCATATTTAGTCACAGTTGAGCTCCATGATTATTGCCTGCTCATTTCGTGATTTGTACCTGCTCAGCTCTTTGATTATTGCCTCCTGAGGCACATGATCAGTGTATGATAGCAAACGTGATGAGCGCATGATCAGTCACATTGTCAGTGCCATTCAGTCACGTGATCACTGCATGATAGTCACGTGATCAGTGCATGCTCAGTCACGATGTCAGTGCATGATCAGTCACGTGATCATTGCATGATTAGCCACGTGAAAAGTGCATGATCAGTCACGTGATCACTGTATGATCAGCCACGTGATCAGTTCATGATATCCAAGTGATCAGTGCATGATAGCCACGTGATCAGTGCATGATCAATCACGTGATCAGTGCATGATCTGTTACATAATCAGTGTATGAACATCCACATGATCAGTGCATGGGGAGTCAAGTATACAGTGCATGAGAGCCAGGTGATCAGTGTATGATCAGTCACTTGATCAGTCCATGATAGCCAGGTGATCAGTGCATGATCAGTCAAGTGATCAAAGCATGATCTGTCAAGTGATCAGTGTATGATCATCCACGTGATCAGTGCCAACGCAGTCACGTGATCAGTGCATGATAGTCACCTGATCAGTGCATGATCGCCACGTGATCAGTGTATGATCATCCACGTGATCAGTGCATGATCAGTTATGTGATCAGTGCATGATCAGACACGTTATCAGTGCATGATCATCCACGTTATCAGTGCAGGATCAGTCACGTGATCAGTGCATGATCACTCATGTTATCAGTGCATGATAAGCCACATGATCAGTGCATGATCAGTCACGGGATCACTGTATGAACATCCAAATGAATTGTGCATGGGCAGTCACGTGATCAGGGAATGATAGCCACGTTATCAGAGTATATCTGCCACGTGATCAGTGCATGCACAGTCAGGTGATCAGTGCATGATAGCCACGTGATCAGGGCATGATCAGTCACGTGATCAGTCCATGATCTGTTACATAATCAGTATGAACATTCACATGATCAGTGCATGGGCAGCCACCTGATCAGCGCCGTTCTGTCACGTGATCATTACATGATCATCCACGTGATCAGTGCATGCGCATTCACGGGATCAGTGCATGATCTGTCACGTGATCTGTGTATGATCAGTCACATGATCAGTGTATAATCAGCCACGTGATAAGTGCATGATAGCAACCTGATCAGTGCATGATCAGTCATGTGATCAGTGTATCATCAGCCAGTGTTCAGGGTATCATACTCAACTGATAAGTGCATGATAACCACGTCATCAGTGCATCATCAGTCACGTGATCAGTGCATGATCACCCACGTTATCAGTGCATGATAAGCCACATGATCAGTGCATGATCAGTCACGGGATCACTGTATGAACATCCAAATGAATTGTGCATGGGCAGTCACGTGATCAGGGAATGATAGCCACGTTATCAGAGTATATATGCCACGTGATCAGTGCATGCACAGTCAGGTGATCAGTGCATGATAGCCACGTGATCAGTGCATGATCAGTCACGTGATCAGTCCATGATCTGTTACATAATCAATATGAACATTCACATGATCAGTGCATGGGCAGTCACGTATTTAGTGCATGAGAGCCACGTGATCAGTGTACGATCAGTCACTTGATCAATCCATGATAGCCACGTGATCAGTGCATGATAGCCACATGATCAGTGCATGATTAGTTACATCATCAGTGTTTGATCAGCCACGTGAACTGTGCATGCTCAGTCACGTGATCAGGGCCTGCTGAGCTGCGTGACTCCTGTCTGTTCATCTGCTTGAGATTTGCCAGCTGAGCTGGGTGATTCCTGCCTATTCATCTGCTTCACAATTGCCAGCT
This sequence comes from Bos javanicus, assembly GCF_032452875.1. Classification (NCBI taxonomy): domain Eukaryota; kingdom Metazoa; phylum Chordata; class Mammalia; order Artiodactyla; family Bovidae; genus Bos; species Bos javanicus. The sequence continues at coordinate 712,668 of NW_026893637.1, forward strand.
GAGCTGCGTGATTCCTGCCTGCTCATCTGCTTGACAATTGCCAGATGAGCTGCATGATTTCTGCTTGTTCAGCTGCTTGATAATTGCCAGCTGAGCTGCGTGATTCGTCCCAGCTGAGCTCCATGATTATTGCCAGCTGATTGCGTGATTCGTGCCTGCTAAGCTCTTAAATTATGGTCTGGTGAGGAACATGATCAGTGAATGATAGGGACATGATCAGCTGCTCTCAGTCACGTCATCACTGCATTATAAACCCGTGAGCAGTGCATGCGCAGCCACCTGATCAGTGCCGTTCTGTCACGTGATCACTTCATGATCATCCACGTGATCAGTGCATGCGCATTCACGTGATCAGTGCATGATCTCTCACGTGATCTGTGTATGACCAGTCACATGATCAGTGTATAATCAGCCACGTGATAAGTGCATGATAGCAACCTGATCAGTGCATGATCAGTCATGTGATCAGTGTATCATCAGCCAGTGTTCAGGGTATCATACTCAACTGATAAGTGCATGATAACCACGTGTCAGTGCATCATCAGTCACATGATCAGTGCATGATCACCCACGTTATCAGTGCATGATAAGCCACATGATCAGTGCATGATCAGTCAAGGGATCACTGTATGAACATCCAAATGAATTGTGCATGGGCAGTCACGTGATCAGGGAATGATAGCCACATGATCAGTGTATATCAGCCACGTGATCAGTGCATGCACAGTCAGGTGATCAGTGCATGATAGCCATGTGATCAGTGCATGATCAGTCACGTGATCAGTCCATGATGTGTTACATAATCAGTATGAATATTCACATGATCAGTGCATGGGCAGTCACGTATTCAGTGCATGAGAGCCACGTGATCAGTGTATGATCAGTCACTTGATCAATCCATGATAGCCACGTGATCAGTGCATGATAACCAACTGATCAGTGAATGATCAGTCACGTGATAAGTGCATGATCTGTCAAGTGATCAGTGTATGATCATCCACGTGATCTGTGCCTGCGCAGTCACGTGATCAGTGCATGATAGTCACCTGATCAGTACATGGTCGCCACGTGATCAGTGCATGATGGGTCACGTGATCAGTGTATGATCATCCAGGTGATCAGTGCATGATCAGACACGTTATCAGTGCATGATCATCCATGTTATCAGTGCATGATCAATCACGTGATCAGTGTACGATCATCCACGTGATCAGTGCACGCAGAGTCAAGTGATCAGTGAATGATAGCCATGTGATCAGTGCATGATCAGTCACGTGATCAGTGCTTGGGCAGTCCCGTGATCAGTGCACGATAGCCACCTGATCAGTGCATGATCAGTCCCGTGATCAGTGCATGATCTGTCACATGATCAGTGTATGATCATCCACGTGACTAGTGCCCATGAAGTCACGTGATCAGTGCATGATAGCTACGTGATCACTGCATGATAGCCACGTGATCAGTGCATGATTAGTTTCATGATCAGTGTTTGATCAGCCACGTGAACAGTGCATGCTCAGTCACGTAATCATGGCCTGTTGAGCTACGTGATTCCTGTCTGCTCATCTGCTTGACATTTGCCTGCTGAGCTGGGTGATTCCTGCCTATTCATTTGCTTGACAATTGCCAACTGAGCTGTGTGATTCTTGTCTGCTCATCTGCTTGACATTTGCCAGGTGAGCTGGGTGATTCCTGCCTATTCCTCTGCTTGACAATTGCCAGCTGAGCTGCGTGATTCCTGCCTGCTCATCTGCTTGACAATTGCCAGCTGAGCTGTGTGATTCTTGTCTGCTCATCTGCTTGACATTTGCCAGGTGAGCTGGGTGATTCCTGCCTATTCATCTGCTTGACAATTGCCAGCAGAGCTGCGTGATTCCTGCCTGGTCATCTGCTTGATAATTGCCACCTGAGCTGCATGATTCCTGCCTGCTCATCTGTTTCATAATTGCCAGCTGAGCTTCGTGATTCCTGCCTGGTCCTCTGCCTGATAATTACCAGCTGAGCTGCATGATTCCTTCTTGCTCATCTGCTTGACAATTGCCAGATGAGCTGCGTGATTCCTGCCTGCTCATCTGCTTTGTTATTGGCAGCTGAGTAGCATGATTCGTCACAGCTGAGCTCCACGATTATTGCCTGCTGAGTGGGTGATTCGTGCCTGCTCAGCTCTTAGATTATTGCCTGCTGAGGCCCATGATAAATGCATGATCAGCAACGTGATCAGAGCCTCTCAGTCACGTGATCACTGCATGATCATCCACGAGAACAGTGCATGGGCAGTCAAGTGATCAGTGCATGATAGCCAAGTGATCAGTGCATGATCAGTCACGTGATCACTGCATGATTAGCCACGTGATCAGTGCATGATAGCCACGTGATCAGTTCATGATCAGTCACGTCATCAGTGCATGATCTGTTACATAATCAGTGTATGAACATCCACATGATCAGTGCATGGGCAATCACGTATTCAGTGCATGAGAGCCACGTGATCAGTGCATGATCAGTCACGTGATCAGTGCATGATGTGTCACGTGATCAGTGTATGATCATCCACATGATCAGTACACATGTAGTCACGTGATCAGTGCATGATAGCTACGTGATCACTGCATGACAGCCACGTGATCAGTGCATGATAGCCACGTGACCAGTGCATGATTAGTCACGTGACCAGTATATGATCATCCACATGATCAGTGAATGATAGCCATGTGATCAGTGCATGATAGCCACGTGATCAGTGCACTGTGAGTCACGTGCTCAGTGTTTGATCAGTCACGTGATCAGTGCATGATCAGCCACATGATCAGTCACATGATCAGTGTATGGTCATGCACGTGATCAGTGCATGCACAGTCAAGTGATCAGTGAATGATAGCCTTGTGATCAGTGCATGATCAGTCACGTGATCAGTGTATGAGCAGCCAGGTGAACAGTGGGTGCAGAGTCACGTGACAAGGGCCTACTGAGCTGCATGATTCCTGTCTGTTCAGCTGCTTGCCAGTTGCCAGCTGAACTGCATGATTCCTGCCTGTAATCTGCTTGACAATTTCCAGATGAGTTGCGTGATTCTTGCCTGCTCATCTGCTTGACAATTACTAGCTGAGCTGCGTGATTCCTGCCTGCTCAGCTGCTTGATTATGGCCAGCTGAGCAGCATGTTTAGTCACAGTTGAGCTCCATGATTATTGCCTGCTCATTTCGTGATTTGTACCTGCTCAGCTCTTTGATTATTGCCTCCTGAGGCACATGATCAGTGTATGATAGCAAACGTGATGAGCGCATGATCAGTCACATTGTCAGTGCCATTCAGTCACGTGATCACTGCATGATAGTCACGTGATCAGTGCATGCTCAGTCACGATGTCAGTGCATGATCAGTCACGTGATCATTGCATGATTAGCCACGTGAAAAGTGCATGATCAGTCACGTGATCACTGTATGATCAGCCACGTGATCAGTTCATGATATCCAAGTGATCAGTGCATGATAGCCACGTGATCAGTGCATGATCAATCACGTGATCAGTGCATGATCTGTTACATAATCAGTGTATGAACATCCACATGATCAGTGCATGGGGAGTCAAGTATACAGTGCATGAGAGCCAGGTGATCAGTGTATGATCAGTCACTTGATCAGTCCATGATAGCCACGTGATCAGTGCATGATAACCAACTGATCAGTGCATGATCAGTCAAGTGATCAGAGCATGATCTGTCAAGTGATCAGTGTATGATCATCCACGTGATCAGTGCCAACGCAGTCACGTGATCAGTGCATGATAGTCACCTGATCAGTGCATGATCGCCACGTGATCAGTGTATGATCATCCACGTGATCAGTGCATGATCAGTTACGTGATCAGTGCATGATCAGACACGTTATCAGTGCATGATCATCCACGTTATCAGTGCAGGATCAGTCACGTGATCAGTGCATGATCACTCATGTTATCAGTGCATGATAAGCCACATGATCAGTGCATGATCAGTCACGGGATCACTGTATGAACATCCAAATGAATTGTGCATGGGCAGTCACGTGATCAGGGAATGATAGCCACGTTATCAGAGTATATCTGCCATGTGATCAGTGCATGCACAGTCAGGTGATCAGTGCATGATAGCCACGTGATCAGTGCATGATCAGTCACGTGATCAGTCCATGATCTGTTACATAATCAGTATGAACATTCACATGATCAGTGCATGGGCAGCCACCTGATCAGCGCCGTTCTGTCACGTGATCATTACATGATCATCCACGTGATCAGTGCATGCGCATTCACGGGATCAGTGCATGATCTGTCACGTGATCTGTGTATGATCAGTCACATGATCAGTGTATAATCAGCCACGTGATAAGTGCATGATAGCAACCTGATCAGTGCATGATCAGTCATGTGATCAGTGTATCATCAGCCAGTGTTCAGGGTATCATACTCAACTGATAAGTGCATGATAACCACGTGTCAGTGCATCATCAGTCACATGATCAGTGCATGATCACCCACGTTATCAGTGCATGATAAGCCACATGATCAGTGCATGATCAGTCAAGGGATCACTGTATGAACATCCAAATGAATTGTGCATGGGCAGTCACGTGATCAGGGAATGATAGCCACATGATCAGTGTATATCAGCCACGTGATCAGTGCATGCACAGTCAGGTGATCAGTGCATGATAGCCATGTGATCAGTGCATGATCAGTCACGTGATCAGTCCATGATGTGTTACATAATCAGTATGAATATTCACATGATCAGTGCATGGGCAGTCACGTATTCAGTGCATGAGAGCCACGTGATCAGTGTATGATCAGTCACTTGATCAATCCATGATAGCCACGTGATCAGTGCATGATAACCAACTGATCAGTGAATGATCAGTCACGTGATAAGTGCATGATCTGTCAAGTGATCAGTGTATGATCATCCACGTGATCTGTGCCTGCGCAGTCACGTGATCAGTGCATGATAGTCACCTGATCAGTACATGGTCGCCACGTGATCAGTGCATGATGGGTCACGTGATCAGTGTATGATCATCCAGGTGATCAGTGCATGATCAGACACGTTATCAGTGCATGATCATCCATGTTATCAGTGCATGATCAATCACGTGATCAGTGTACGATCATCCACGTGATCAGTGCACGCAGAGTCAAGTGATCAGTGAATGATAGCCATGTGATCAGTGCATGATCAGTCACGTGATCAGTGCTTGGGCAGTCCCGTGATCAGTGCACGATAGCCACCTGATCAGTGCATGATCAGTCCCGTGATCAGTGCATGATCTGTCACATGATCAGTGTATGATCATCCACGTGACTAGTGCCCATGAAGTCACGTGATCAGTGCATGATAGCTACGTGATCACTGCATGATAGCCACGTGATCAGTGCATGATTAGTTTCATGATCAGTGTTTGATCAGCCACGTGAACAGTGCATGCTCAGTCACGTAATCATGGCCTGTTGAGCTACGTGATTCCTGTCTGCTCATCTGCTTGACATTTGCCTGCTGAGCTGGGTGATTCCTGCCTATTCATTTGCTTGACAATTGCCAACTGAGCTGTGTGATTCTTGTCTGCTCATCTGCTTGACATTTGCCAGGTGAGCTGGGTGATTCCTGCCTATTCCTCTGCTTGACAATTGCCAGCTGAGCTGCGTGATTCCTGCCTGCTCATCTGCTTGACAATTGCCAGCTGAGCTGTGTGATTCTTGTCTGCTCATCTGCTTGACATTTGCCAGGTGAGCTGGGTGATTCCTGCCTATTCATCTGCTTGACAATTGCCAGCAGAGCTGCGTGATTCCTGCCTGGTCATCTGCTTGATAATTGCCACCTGAGCTGCATGATTCCTGCCTGCTCATCTGTTTCATAATTGCCAGCTGAGCTTCGTGATTCCTGCCTGGTCCTCTGCCTGATAATTACCAGCTGAGCTGCATGATTCCTTCTTGCTCATCTGCTTGACAATTGCCAGATGAGCTGCGTGATTCCTGCCTGCTCATCTGCTTTGTTATTGGCAGCTGAGTAGCATGATTCGTCACAGCTGAGCTCCACGATTATTGCCTGCTGAGTGGGTGATTCGTGCCTGCTCAGCTCTTAGATTATTGCCTGCTGAGGCCCATGATAAATGCATGATCAGCAACGTGATCAGAGCCTCTCAGTCACGTGATCACTGCATGATCATCCACGAGAACAGTGCATGGGCAGTCAAGTGATCAGTGCATGATAGCCAAGTGATCAGTGCATGATCAGTCACGTGATCACTGCATGATTAGCCACGTGATCAGTGCATGATAGCCACGTGATCAGTTCATGATCAGTCACGTCATCAGTGCATGATCTGTTACATAATCAGTGTATGAACATCCACATGATCAGTGCATGGGCAATCACGTATTCAGTGCATGAGAGCCACGTGATCAGTGCATGATCAGTCACGTGATCAGTGCATGATGTGTCACGTGATCAGTGTATGATCATCCACATGATCAGTACACATGTAGTCACGTGATCAGTGCATGATAGCTACGTGATCACTGCATGACAGCCACGTGATCAGTGCATGATAGCCACGTGACCAGTGCAGGATTAGTCACGTGACCAGTATATGATCATCCACATGATCAGTGAATGATAGCCATGTGATCAGTGCATGATAGCCACGTGATCAGTGCACTGTGAGTCACGTGCTCAGTGTTTGATCAGTCACGTGATCAGTGCATGATCAGCCACATGATCAGTCACATGATCAGTGTATGGTCATGCACGTGATCAGTGCATGCACAGTCAAGTGATCAGTGAATGATAGCCTTGTGATCAGTGCATGATCAGTCACGTGATCAGTGTATGAGCAGCCAGGTGAACAGTGGGTGCAGAGTCACGTGACAAGGGCCTACTGAGCTGCATGATTCCTGTCTGTTCAGCTGCTTGCCAGTTGCCAGCTGAACTGCATGATTCCTGCCTGTAATCTGCTTGACAATTTCCAGATGAGTTGCGTGATTCTTGCCTGCTCATCTGCTTGACAATTACTAGCTGAGCTGCGTGATTCCTGCCTGCTCAGCTGCTTGATTATGGCCAGCTGAGCAGCATGTTTAGTCACAGTTGAGCTCCATGATTATTGCCTGCTCATTTCGTGATTTGTACCTGCTCAGCTCTTTGATTATTGCCTCCTGAGGCACATGATCAGTGTATGATAGCAAACGTGATGAGCGCATGATCAGTCACATTGTCAGTGCCATTCAGTCACGTGATCACTGCATGATAGTCACGTGATCAGTGCATGCTCAGTCACGATGTCAGTGCATGATCAGTCACGTGATCATTGCATGATTAGCCACGTGAAAAGTGCATGATCAGTCACGTGATCACTGTATGATCAGCCACGTGATCAGTTCATGATATCCAAGTGATCAGTGCATGATAGCCACGTGATCAGTGCATGATCAATCACGTGATCAGTGCATGATCTGTTACATAATCAGTGTATGAACATCCACATGATCAGTGCATGGGGAGTCAAGTATACAGTGCATGAGAGCCAGGTGATCAGTGTATGATCAGTCACTTGATCAGTCCATGATAGCCACGTGATCAGTGCATGATAACCAACTGATCAGTGCATGATCAGTCAAGTGATCAGAGCATGATCTGTCAAGTGATCAGTGTATGATCATCCACGTGATCAGTGCCAACGCAGTCACGTGATCAGTGCATGATAGTCACCTGATCAGTGCATGATCGCCACGTGATCAGTGTATGATCATCCACGTGATCAGTGCATGATCAGTTACGTGATCAGTGCATGATCAGACACGTTATCAGTGCATGATCATCCACGTTATCAGTGCAGGATCAGTCACGTGATCAGTGCATGATCACTCATGTTATCAGTGCATGATAAGCCACATGATCAGTGCATGATCAGTCACGGGATCACTGTATGAACATCCAAATGAATTGTGCATGGGCAGTCACGTGATCAGGGAATGATAGCCACGTTATCAGAGTATATCTGCCACGTGATCAGTGCATGCACAGTCAGGTGATCAGTGCATGATAGCCACGTGATCAGTGCATGATCAGTCACGTGATCAGTCCATGATCTGTTACATAATCAGTATGAACATTCACATGATCAGTGCATGGGCAGCCACCTGATCAGCGCCGTTCTGTCACGTGATCATTACATGATCATCCACGTGATCAGTGCATGCGCATTCACGGGATCAGTGCATGATCTGTCACGTGATCTGTGTATGATCAGTCACATGATCAGTGTATAATCAGCCACGTGATAAGTGCATGATAGCAACCTGATCAGTGCATGATCAGTCATGTGATCAGTGTATCATCAGCCAGTGTTCAGGGTATCATACTCAACTGATAAGTGCATGATAACCACGTGTCAGTGCATCATCAGTCACATGATCAGTGCATGATCACCCACGTTATCAGTGCATGATAAGCCACATGATCAGTGCATGATCAGTCAAGGGATCACTGTATGAACATCCAAATGAATTGTGCATGGGCAGTCACGTGATCAGGGAATGATAGCCACATGATCAGTGTATATCAGCCACGTGATCAGTGCATGCACAGTCAGGTGATCAGTGCATGATAGCCATGTGATCAGTGCATGATCAGTCACGTGATCAGTCCATGATGTGTTACATAATCAGTATGAATATTCACATGATCAGTGCATGGGCAGTCACGTATTCAGTGCATGAGAGCCACGTGATCAGTGTATGATCAGTCACTTGATCAATCCATGATAGCCACGTGATCAGTGCATGATAACCAACTGATCAGTGAATGATCAGTCACGTGATAAGTGCATGATCTGTCAAGTGATCAGTGTATGATCATCCACGTGATCTGTGCCTGCGCAGTCACGTGATCAGTGCATGATAGTCACCTGATCAGTACATGGTCGCCACGTGATCAGTGCATGATGGGTCACGTGATCAGTGTATGATCATCCAGGTGATCAGTGCATGATCAGACACGTTATCAGTGCATGATCATCCATGTTATCAGTGCATGATCAATCACGTGATCAGTGTACGATCATCCACGTGATCAGTGCACGCAGAGTCAAGTGATCAGTGAATGATAGCCATGTGATCAGTGCATGATCAGTCACGTGATCAGTGCTTGGGCAGTCCCGTGATCAGTGCATGATAGCCACCTGATCAGTGCATGATCAGTCCCGTGATCAGTGCATGATCTGTCACATGATCAGTGTATGATCATCCACGTGACTAGTGCCCATGAAGTCACGTGATCAGTGCATGATAGCTACGTGATCACTGCATGATAGCCACGTGATCAGTGCATGATTAGTTTCATGATCAGTGTTTGATCAGCCACGTGAACAGTGCATGCTCAGTCACGTAATCATGGCCTGTTGAGCTACGTGATTCCTGTCTGCTCATCTGCTTGACATTTGCCTGCTGAGCTGGGTGATTCCTGCCTATTCATTTGCTTGACAATTGCCAACTGAGCTGTGTGATTCTTGTCTGCTCATCTGCTTGACATTTGCCAGGTGAGCTGGGTGATTCCTGCCTATTCCTCTGCTTGACAATTGCCAGCTGAGCTGCGTGATTCCTGCCTGCTCATCTGCTTGACAATTGCCAGCTGAGCTGTGTGATTCTTGTCTGCTCATCTGCTTGACATTTGCCAGGTGAGCTGGGTGATTCCTGCCTATTCATCTGCTTGACAATTGCCAGCAGAGCTGCGTGATTCCTGCCTGGTCATCTGCTTGATAATTGCCACCTGAGCTGCATGATTCCTGCCTGCTCATCTGTTTCATAATTGCCAGCTGAGCTTCGTGATTCCTGCCTGGTCCTCTGCCTGATAATTACCAGCTGAGCTGCATGATTCCTTCTTGCTCATCTGCTTGACAATTGCCAGATGAGCTGCGTGATTCCTGCCTGCTCATCTGCTTTGTTATTGGCAGCTGAGTAGCATGATTCGTCACAGCTGAGCTCCACGATTATTGCCTGCTGAGTGGGTGATTCGTGCCTGCTCAGCTCTTAGATTATTGCCTGCTGAGGCCCATGATAAATGCATGATCAGCAACGTGATCAGAGCCTCTCAGTCACGTGATCACTGCATGATCATCCACGAGAACAGTGCATGGGCAGTCAAGTGATCAGTGCATGATAGCCAAGTGATCAGTGCATGATCAGTCACGTGATCACTGCATGATTAGCCACGTGATCAGTGCATGATAGCCACGTGATCAGTTCATGATCAGTCACGTCATCAGTGCATGATCTGTTACATAATCAGTGTATGAACATCCACATGATCAGTGCATGGGCAATCACGTATTCAGTGCATGAGAGCCACGTGATCAGTGCATGATCAGTCACGTGATCAGTGCATGATGTGTCACGTGATCAGTGTATGATCATCCACATGATCAGTACACATGTAGTCACGTGATCAGTGCATGATAGCTACGTGATCACTGCATGACAGCCACGTGATCAGTGCATGATAGCCACGTGACCAGTGCAGGATTAGTCACGTGACCAGTATATGATCATCCACATGATCAGTGAATGATAGCCATGTGATCAGTGCATGATAGCCACGTGATCAGTGCACTGTGAGTCACGTGCTCAGTGTTTGATCAGTCACGTGATCAGTGCATGATCAGCCACATGATCAGTCACATGATCAGTGTATGGTCATGCACGTGATCAGTGCATGCACAGTCAAGTGATCAGTGAATGATAGCCTTGTGATCAGTGCATGATCAGTCACGTGATCAGTGTATGAGCAGCCAGGTGAACAGTGGGTGCAGAGTCACGTGACAAGGGCCTACTGAGCTGCATGATTCCTGTCTGTTCAGCTGCTTGCCAGTTGCCAGCTGAACTGCATGATTCCTGCCTGTAATCTGCTTGACAATTTCCAGATGAGTTGCGTGATTCTTGCCTGCTCATCTGCTTGACAATTACTAGCTGAGCTGCGTGATTCCTGCCTGCTCAGCTGCTTGATTATGGCCAGCTGAGCAGCATGTTTAGTCACAGTTGAGCTCCATGATTATTGCCTGCTCATTTCGTGATTTGTACCTGCTCAGCTCTTTGATTATTGCCTCCTGAGGCACATGATCAGTGTATGATAGCAAACGTGATGAGCGCATGATCAGTCACATTGTCAGTGCCATTCAGTCACGTGATCACTGCATGATAGTCACGTGATCAGTGCATGCTCAGTCACGATGTCAGTGCATGATCAGTCACGTGATCATTGCATGATTAGCCACGTGAAAAGTGCATGATCAGTCACGTGATCACTGTATGATCAGCCACGTGATCAGTTCATGATATCCAAGTGATCAGTGCATGATAGCCACGTGATCAGTGCATGATCAATCACGTGATCAGTGCATGATCTGTTACATAATCAGTGTATGAACATCCACATGATCAGTGCATGGGGAGTCAAGTATACAGTGCATGAGAGCCAGGTGATCAGTGTATGATCAGTCACTTGATCAGTCCATGATAGCCACGTGATCAGTGCATGATAACCAACTGATCAGTGCATGATCAGTCAAGTGATCAGAGCATGATCTGTCAAGTGATCAGTGTATGATCATCCACGTGATCAGTGCCAACGCAGTCACGTGATCAGTGCATGATAGTCACCTGATCAGTGCATGATCGCCACGTGATCAGTGTATGATCATCCACGTGATCAGTGCATGATCAGTTACGTGATCAGTGCATGATCAGACACGTTATCAGTGCATGATCATCCACGTTATCAGTGCAGGATCAGTCACGTGATCAGTGCATGATCACTCATGTTATCAGTGCATGATAAGCCACATGATCAGTGCATGATCAGTCACGGGATCACTGTATGAACATCCAAATGAATTGTGCATGGGCAGTCACGTGATCAGGGAATGATAGCCACGTTATCAGAGTATATCTGCCACGTGATCAGTGCATGCACAGTCAGGTGATCAGTGCATGATAGCCACGTGATCAGTGCATGATCAGTCACGTGATCAGTCCATGATCTGTTACATAATCAGTATGAACATTCACATGATCAGTGCATGGGCAGCCACCTGATCAGCGCCGTTCTGTCACGTGATCATTACATGATCATCCACGTGATCAGTGCATGCGCATTCACGGGATCAGTGCATGATCTGTCACGTGATCTGTGTATGATCAGTCACATGATCAGTGTATAATCAGCCACGTGATAAGTGCATGATAGCAACCTGATCAGTGCATGATCAGTCATGTGATCAGTGTATCATCAGCCAGTGTTCAGGGTATCATACTCAACTGATAAGTGCATGATAACCACGTGTCAGTGCATCATCAGTCACATGATCAGTGCATGATCACCCACGTTATCAGTGCATGATAAGCCACATGATCAGTGCATGATCAGTCAAGGGATCACTGTATGAACATCCAAATGAATTGTGCATGGGCAGTCACGTGATCAGGGAATGATAGCCACATGATCAGTGTATATCAGCCACGTGATCAGTGCATGCACAGTCAGGTGATCAGTGCATGATAGCCATGTGATCAGTGCATGATCAGTCACGTGATCAGTCCATGATGTGTTACATAATCAGTATGAATATTCACATGATCAGTGCATGGGCAGTCACGTATTCAGTGCATGAGAGCCACGTGATCAGTGTATGATCAGTCACTTGATCAATCCATGATAGCCACGTGATCAGTGCATGATAACCAACTGATCAGTGAATGATCAGTCACGTGATAAGTGCATGATCTGTCAAGTGATCAGTGTATGATCATCCACGTGATCTGTGCCTGCGCAGTCACGTGATCAGTGCATGATAGTCACCTGATCAGTACATGGTCGCCACGTGATCAGTGCATGATGGGTCACGTGATCAGTGTATGATCATCCAGGTGATCAGTGCATGATCAGACACGTTATCAGTGCATGATCATCCATGTTATCAGTGCATGATCAATCACGTGATCAGTGTACGATCATCCACGTGATCAGTGCACGCAGAGTCAAGTGATCAGTGAATGATAGCCATGTGATCAGTGCATGATCAGTCACGTGATCAGTGCTTGGGCAGTCCCGTGATCAGTGCATGATAGCCACCTGATCAGTGCATGATCAGTCCCGTGATCAGTGCATGATCTGTCACATGATCAGTGTATGATCATCCACGTGACTAGTGCCCATGAAGTCACGTGATCAGTGCATGATAGCTACGTGATCACTGCATGATAGCCACGTGATCAGTGCATGATTAGTTTCATGATCAGTGTTTGATCAGCCACGTGAACAGTGCATGCTCAGTCACGTAATCATGGCCTGTTGAGCTACGTGATTCCTGTCTGCTCATCTGCTTGACATTTGCCTGCTGAGCTGGGTGATTCCTGCCTATTCATTTGCTTGACAATTGCCAACTGAGCTGTGTGATTCTTGTCTGCTCATCTGCTTGACATTTGCCAGGTGAGCTGGGTGATTCCTGCCTATTCCTCTGCTTGACAATTGCCAGCTGAGCTGCGTGATTCCTGCCTGCTCATCTGCTTGACAATTGCCAGCTGAGCTGTGTGATTCTTGTCTGCTCATCTGCTTGACATTTGCCAGGTGAGCTGGGTGATTCCTGCCTATTCATCTGCTTGACAATTGCCAGCAGAGCTGCGTGATTCCTGCCTGGTCATCTGCTTGATAATTGCCACCTGAGCTGCATGATTCCTGCCTGCTCATCTGTTTCATAATTGCCAGCTGAGCTTCGTGATTCCTGCCTGGTCCTCTGCCTGATAATTACCAGCTGAGCTGCATGATTCCTTCTTGCTCATCTGCTTGACAATTGCCAGATGAGCTGCGTGATTCCTGCCTGCTCATCTGCTTTGTTATTGGCAGCTGAGTAGCATGATTCGTCACAGCTGAGCTCCACGATTATTGCCTGCTGAGTGGGTGATTCGTGCCTGCTCAGCTCTTAGATTATTGCCTGCTGAGGCCCATGATAAATGCATGATCAGCAACGTGATCAGAGCCTCTCAGTCACGTGATCACTGCATGATCATCCACGAGAACAGTGCATGGGCAGTCAAGTGATCAGTGCATGATAGCCAAGTGATCAGTGCATGATCAGTCACGTGATCACTGCATGATTAGCCACGTGATCAGTGCATGATAGCCACGTGATCAGTTCATGATCAGTCACGTCATCAGTGCATGATCTGTTACATAATCAGTGTATGAACATCCACATGATCAGTGCATGGGCAATCACGTATTCAGTGCATGAGAGCCACGTGATCACTGTATGATCAGTCACGTGATCAGTCCATGAGAGCCACGTGATCAGTGCATGATCATTCACGTGATCAGTACATGAGAGCCACGTGATCAGTGCATGATAGCCCCCTGATCAGTGCATGATCAGTCACGTGATCAGCGTATGATCTGTCAAGTGATCAGTGTATGATCATCCACATGGTCAGTGTATGAAAAAACACGTGATCAGTGCATGATAGATAAGAGATCAGCACATGATCATTCACGTGATCTGCGCCATTCAGACATGTGATCACTGCATGCTCAGCCACTTGATGAGTTCATGATCAGCAACGGGATTAGTGCATCATCAGCCACGTGATCAGTGCATGATCAGTCACGGGATCAGGGCATGATCTGTCACGTGATCAGTGAATGATCATCCATGTTATCAGTGCATGATCATCCACGTGATCAGTGCACGCAGAGTCAAGTGATCAGTGAATGATAGCCACTTGATCAGGGCATGATCAGTCACGTGATCAGTGCTTGAGCAGTCCCGAGATCAGTGCATGATAGCCACGTGATCAGTGCATGATAGCAACCTGATCAGTGCATGATCAGTCACGTGATCAGTGCATGATGTGTCACGTGATCAGTGTATGATCATCCACATGATCAGTACACATGTAGTCACGTGATCAGTGCATGATAGCTACGTGATCACTGCATGACAGCCACGTGATCAGTGCATGATAGCCACGTGACCAGTGCATGATTAGTCACGTGACCAGTATATGATCATCCACATGATCAGTGAATGATAGCCATGTGATCAGTGCATGATAGCCACGTGATCAGTGCACTGTGAGTCACGTGCTCAGTGTTTGATCAGTCACGTGATCAGTGCATGATCAGCCACATGATCAGTCACATGATCAGTGTATGGTCATGCACGTGATCAGTGCATGCACAGTCAAGTGATCAGTGAATGATAGCCTTGTGATCAGTGCATGATCAGTCACGTGATCAGTGTATGAGCAGCCAGGTGAACAGTGGGTGCAGAGTCACGTGACAAGGGCCTACTGAGCTGCATGATTCCTGTCTGTTCAGCTGCTTGCCAGTTGCCAGCTGAACTGCATGATTCCTGCCTGTAATCTGCTTGACAATTTCCAGATGAGTTGCGTGATTCTTGCCTGCTCATCTGCTTGACAATTACTAGCTGAGCTGCGTGATTCCTGCCTGCTCAGCTGCTTGATTATGGCCAGCTGAGCAGCATGTTTAGTCACAGTTGAGCTCCATGATTATTGCCTGCTCATTTCGTGATTTGTACCTGCTCAGCTCTTTGATTATTGCCTCCTGAGGCACATGATCAGTGTATGATAGCAAACGTGATGAGCGCATGATCAGTCACATTGTCAGTGCCATTCAGTCACGTGATCACTGCATGATAGTCACGTGATCAGTGCATGCTCAGTCACGATGTCAGTGCATGATCAGTCACGTGATCATTGCATGATTAGCCACGTGAAAAGTGCATGATCAGTCACGTGATCACTGTATGATCAGCCACGTGATCAGTTCATGATATCCAAGTGATCAGTGCATGATAGCCACGTGATCAGTGCATGATCAATCACGTGATCAGTGCATGATCTGTTACATAATCAGTGTATGAACATCCACATGATCAGTGCATGGGGAGTCAAGTATACAGTGCATGAGAGCCAGGTGATCAGTGTATGATCAGTCACTTGATCAGTCCATGATAGCCACGTGATCAGTGCATGATAACCAACTGATCAGTGCATGATCAGTCAAGTGATCAGAGCATGATCTGTCAAGTGATCAGTGTATGATCATCCACGTGATCAGTGCCAACGCAGTCACGTGATCAGTGCATGATAGTCACCTGATCAGTGCATGATCGCCACGTGATCAGTGTATGATCATCCACGTGATCAGTGCATGATCAGTTACGTGATCAGTGCATGATCAGACACGTTATCAGTGCATGATCATCCACGTTATCAGTGCAGGATCAGTCACGTGATCAGTGCATGATCACTCATGTTATCAGTGCATGATAAGCCACATGATCAGTGCATGATCAGTCACGGGATCACTGTATGAACATCCAAATGAATTGTGCATGGGCAGTCACGTGATCAGGGAATGATAGCCACGTTATCAGAGTATATCTGCCACGTGATCAGTGCATGCACAGTCAGGTGATCAGTGCATGATAGCCACGTGATCAGTGCATGATCAGTCACGTGATCAGTCCATGATCTGTTACATAATCAGTATGAACATTCACATGATCAGTGCATGGGCAGCCACCTGATCAGCGCCGTTCTGTCACGTGATCATTACATGATCATCCACGTGATCAGTGCATGCGCATTCACGGGATCAGTGCATGATCTGTCACGTGATCTGTGTATGATCAGTCACATGATCAGTGTATAATCAGCCACGTGATAAGTGCATGATAGCAACCTGATCAGTGCATGATCAGTCATGTGATCAGTGTATCATCAGCCAGTGTTCAGGGTATCATACTCAACTGATAAGTGCATGATAACCACGTGTCAGTGCATCATCAGTCACATGATCAGTGCATGATCACCCACGTTATCAGTGCATGATAAGCCACATGATCAGTGCATGATCAGTCAAGGGATCACTGTATGAACATCCAAATGAATTGTGCATGGGCAGTCACGTGATCAGGGAATGATAGCCACATGATCAGTGTATATCAGCCACGTGATCAGTGCATGCACAGTCAGGTGATCAGTGCATGATAGCCATGTGATCAGTGCATGATCAGTCACGTGATCAGTCCATGATGTGTTACATAATCAGTATGAATATTCACATGATCAGTGCATGGGCAGTCACGTATTCAGTGCATGAGAGCCACGTGATCAGTGTATGATCAGTCACTTGATCAATCCATGATAGCCACGTGATCAGTGCATGATAACCAACTGATCAGTGAATGATCAGTCACGTGATAAGTGCATGATCTGTCAAGTGATCAGTGTATGATCATCCACGTGATCTGTGCCTGCGCAGTCACGTGATCAGTGCATGATAGTCACCTGATCAGTACATGGTCGCCACGTGATCAGTGCATGATGGGTCACGTGATCAGTGTATGATCATCCAGGTGATCAGTGCATGATCAGACACGTTATCAGTGCATGATCATCCATGTTATCAGTGCATGATCAATCACGTGATCAGTGTACAATCATCCACGTGATCAGTGCACGCAGAGTCAAGTGATCAGTGAATGATAGCCATGTGATCAGTGCATGATCAGTCACGTGATCAGTGCTTGGGCAGTCCTGTGATCAGTGCACGATAGCCACCTGATCAGTGCATGATCAGTCCCGTGATCAGTGCATGATCTGTCACATGATCAGTGTATGATCATCCACGTGACTAGTGCCCATGAAGTCACGTGATCAGTGCATGATAGCTACGTGATCACTGCATGATAGCCACGTGATCAGTGCATGATTAGTTTCATGATCAGTGTTTGATCAGCCACGTGAACAGTGCATGCTCAGTCACGTAATCATGGCCTGTTGAGCTACGTGATTCCTGTCTGCTCATCTGCTTGACATTTGCCTGCTGAGCTGGGTGATTCCTGCCTATTCATTTGCTTGACAATTGCCAACTGAGCTGTGTGATTCTTGTCTGCTCATCTGCTTGACATTTGCCAGGTGAGCTGGGTGATTCCTGCCTATTCCTCTGCTTGACAATTGCCAGCTGAGCTGCGTGATTCCTGCCTGCTCATCTGCTTGACAATTGCCAGCTGAGCTGTGTGATTCTTGTCTGCTCATCTGCTTGACATTTGCCAGGTGAGCTGGGTGATTCCTGCCTATTCATCTGCTTGACAATTGCCAGCAGAGCTGCGTGATTCCTGCCTGGTCATCTGCTTGATAATTGCCACCTGAGCTGCATGATTCCTGCCTGCTCATCTGTTTCATAATTGCCAGCTGAGCTTCGTGATTCCTGCCTGGTCCTCTGCCTGATAATTACCAGCTGAGCTGCATGATTCCTTCTTGCTCATCTGCTTGACAATTGCCAGATGAGCTGCGTGATTCCTGCCTGCTCATCTGCTTTGTTATTGGCAGCTGAGTAGCATGATTCGTCACAGCTGAGCTCCACGATTATTGCCTGCTGAGTGGGTGATTCGTGCCTGCTCAGCTCTTAGATTATTGCCTGCTGAGGCCCATGATAAATGCATGATCAGCAACGTGATCAGAGCCTCTCAGTCACGTGATCACTGCATGATCATCCACGAGAACAGTGCATGGGCAGTCAAGTGATCAGTGCATGATAGCCAAGTGATCAGTGCATGATCAGTCACGTGATCACTGCATGATTAGCCACGTGATCAGTGCATGATAGCCACGTGATCAGTTCATGATCAGTCACGTCATCAGTGCATGATCTGTTACATAATCAGTGTATGAACATCCACATGATCAGTGCATGGGCAATCACGTATTCAGTGCATGAGAGCCACGTGATCAGTGCATGATCAGTCACGTGATCAGTGCATGATGTGTCACGTGATCAGTGTATGATCATCCACATGATCAGTACACATGTAGTCACGTGATCAGTGCATGATAGCTACGTGATCACTGCATGACAGCCACGTGATCAGTGCATGATAGCCACGTGACCAGTGCAGGATTAGTCACGTGACCAGTATATGATCATCCACATGATCAGTGAATGATAGCCATGTGATCAGTGCATGATAGCCACGTGATCAGTGCACTGTGAGTCACGTGCTCAGTGTTTGATCAGTCACGTGATCAGTGCATGATCAGCCACATGATCAGTCACATGATCAGTGTATGGTCATGCACGTGATCAGTGCATGCACAGTCAAGTGATCAGTGAATGATAGCCTTGTGATCAGTGCATGATCAGTCACGTGATCAGTGTATGAGCAGCCAGGTGAACAGTGGGTGCAGAGTCACGTGACAAGGGCCTACTGAGCTGCATGATTCCTGTCTGTTCAGCTGCTTGCCAGTTGCCAGCTGAACTGCATGATTCCTGCCTGTAATCTGCTTGACAATTTCCAGATGAGTTGCGTGATTCTTGCCTGCTCATCTGCTTGACAATTACTAGCTGAGCTGCGTGATTCCTGCCTGCTCAGCTGCTTGATTATGGCCAGCTGAGCAGCATGTTTAGTCACAGTTGAGCTCCATGATTATTGCCTGCTCATTTCGTGATTTGTACCTGCTCAGCTCTTTGATTATTGCCTCCTGAGGCACATGATCAGTGTATGATAGCAAACGTGATGAGCGCATGATCAGTCACATTGTCAGTGCCATTCAGTCACGTGATCACTGCATGATAGTCACGTGATCAGTGCATGCTCAGTCACGATGTCAGTGCATGATCAGTCACGTGATCATTGCATGATTAGCCACGTGAAAAGTGCATGATCAGTCACGTGATCACTGTATGATCAGCCACGTGATCAGTTCATGATATCCAAGTGATCAGTGCATGATAGCCACGTGATCAGTGCATGATCAATCACGTGATCAGTGCATGATCTGTTACATAATCAGTGTATGAACATCCACATGATCAGTGCATGGGGAGTCAAGTATACAGTGCATGAGAGCCAGGTGATCAGTGTATGATCAGTCACTTGATCAGTCCATGATAGCCACGTGATCAGTGCATGATAACCAACTGATCAGTGCATGATCAGTCAAGTGATCAGAGCATGATCTGTCAAGTGATCAGTGTATGATCATCCACGTGATCAGTGCCAACGCAGTCACGTGATCAGTGCATGATAGTCACCTGATCAGTGCATGATCGCCACGTGATCAGTGTATGATCATCCACGTGATCAGTGCATGATCAGTTACGTGATCAGTGCATGATCAGACACGTTATCAGTGCATGATCATCCACGTTATCAGTGCAGGATCAGTCACGTGATCAGTGCATGATCACTCATGTTATCAGTGCATGATAAGCCACATGATCAGTGCATGATCAGTCACGGGATCACTGTATGAACATCCAAATGAATTGTGCATGGGCAGTCACGTGATCAGGGAATGATAGCCACGTTATCAGAGTATATCTGCCACGTGATCAGTGCATGCACAGTCAGGTGATCAGTGCATGATAGCCACGTGATCAGTGCATGATCAGTCACGTGATCAGTCCATGATCTGTTACATAATCAGTATGAACATTCACATGATCAGTGCATGGGCAGCCACCTGATCAGCGCCGTTCTGTCACGTGATCATTACATGATCATCCACGTGATCAGTGCATGCGCATTCACGGGATCAGTGCATGATCTGTCACGTGATCTGTGTATGATCAGTCACATGATCAGTGTATAATCAGCCACGTGATAAGTGCATGATAGCAACCTGATCAGTGCATGATCAGTCATGTGATCAGTGTATCATCAGCCAGTGTTCAGGGTATCATACTCAACTGATAAGTGCATGATAACCACGTGTCAGTGCATCATCAGTCACATGATCAGTGCATGATCACCCACGTTATCAGTGCATGATAAGCCACATGATCAGTGCATGATCAGTCAAGGGATCACTGTATGAACATCCAAATGAATTGTGCATGGGCAGTCACGTGATCAGGGAATGATAGCCACATGATCAGTGTATATCAGCCACGTGATCAGTGCATGCACAGTCAGGTGATCAGTGCATGATAGCCATGTGATCAGTGCATGATCAGTCACGTGATCAGTCCATGATGTGTTACATAATCAGTATGAATATTCACATGATCAGTGCATGGGCAGTCACGTATTCAGTGCATGAGAGCCACGTGATCAGTGTATGATCAGTCACTTGATCAATCCATGATAGCCACGTGATCAGTGCATGATAACCAACTGATCAGTGAATGATCAGTCACGTGATAAGTGCATGATCTGTCAAGTGATCAGTGTATGATCATCCACGTGATCTGTGCCTGCGCAGTCACGTGATCAGTGCATGATAGTCACCTGATCAGTACATGGTCGCCACGTGATCAGTGCATGATGGGTCACGTGATCAGTGTATGATCATCCAGGTGATCAGTGCATGATCAGACACGTTATCAGTGCATGATCATCCATGTTATCAGTGCATGATCAATCACGTGATCAGTGTACAATCATCCACGTGATCAGTGCACGCAGAGTCAAGTGATCAGTGAATGATAGCCATGTGATCAGTGCATGATCAGTCACGTGATCAGTGCTTGGGCAGTCCCGTGATCAGTGCATGATAGCCACCTGATCAGTGCATGATCAGTCCCGTGATCAGTGCATGATCTGTCACATGATCAGTGTATGATCATCCACGTGACTAGTGCCCATGAAGTCACGTGATCAGTGCATGATAGCTACGTGATCACTGCATGATAGCCACGTGATCAGTGCATGATTAGTTTCATGATCAGTGTTTGATCAGCCACGTGAACAGTGCATGCTCAGTCACGTAATCATGGCCTGTTGAGCTACGTGATTCCTGTCTGCTCATCTGCTTGACATTTGCCTGCTGAGCTGGGTGATTCCTGCCTATTCATTTGCTTGACAATTGCCAACTGAGCTGTGTGATTCTTGTCTGCTCATCTGCTTGACATTTGCCAGGTGAGCTGGGTGATTCCTGCCTATTCCTCTGCTTGACAATTGCCAGCTGAGCTGCGTGATTCCTGCCTGCTCATCTGCTTGACAATTGCCAGCTGAGCTGTGTGATTCTTGTCTGCTCATCTGCTTGACATTTGCCAGGTGAGCTGGGTGATTCCTGCCTATTCATCTGCTTGACAATTGCCAGCAGAGCTGCGTGATTCCTGCCTGGTCATCTGCTTGATAATTGCCACCTGAGCTGCATGATTCCTGCCTGCTCATCTGTTTCATAATTGCCAGCTGAGCTTCGTGATTCCTGCCTGGTCCTCTGCCTGATAATTACCAGCTGAGCTGCATGATTCCTTCTTGCTCATCTGCTTGACAATTGCCAGATGAGCTGCGTGATTCCTGCCTGCTCATCTGCTTTGTTATTGGCAGCTGAGTAGCATGATTCGTCACAGCTGAGCTCCACGATTATTGCCTGCTGAGTGGGTGATTCGTGCCTGCTCAGCTCTTAGATTATTGCCTGCTGAGGCCCATGATAAATGCATGATCAGCAACGTGATCAGAGCCTCTCAGTCACGTGATCACTGCATGATCATCCACGAGAACAGTGCATGGGCAGTCAAGTGATCAGTGCATGATAGCCAAGTGATCAGTGCATGATCAGTCACGTGATCACTGCATGATTAGCCACGTGATCAGTGCATGATAGCCACGTGATCAGTTCATGATCAGTCACGTCATCAGTGCATGATCTGTTACATAATCAGTGTATGAACATCCACATGATCAGTGCATGGGCAATCACGTATTCAGTGCATGAGAGCCACGTGATCACTGTATGATCAGTCACGTGATCAGTCCATGAGAGCCACGTGATCAGTGCATGATCATTCACGTGATCAGTACATGAGAGCCACGTGATCAGTGCATGATAGCCCCCTGATCAGTGCATGATCAGTCACGTGATCAGCGTATGATCTGTCAAGTGATCAGTGTATGATCATCCACATGGTCAGTGTATGAAAAAACACGTGATCAGTGCATGATAGATAAGAGATCAGCACATGATCATTCACGTGATCTGCGCCATTCAGACATGTGATCACTGCATGCTCAGCCACTTGATGAGTTCATGATCAGCAACGGGATTAGTGCATCATCAGCCACGTGATCAGTGCATGATCAGTCACGGGATCAGGGCATGATCTGTCACGTGATCAGTGAATGATCATCCATGTTATCAGTGCATGATCATCCACGTGATCAGTGCACGCAGAGTCAAGTGATCAGTGAATGATAGCCACTTGATCAGGGCATGATCAGTCACGTGATCAGTGCTTGAGCAGTCCCGAGATCAGTGCATGATAGCCACGTGATCAGTGCATGATAGCAACCTGATCAGTGCATGATCAGTCACGTGATCAGTGCATGATGTGTCACGTGATCAGTGTATGATCATCCACATGATCAGTACACATGTAGTCACGTGATCAGTGCATGATAGCTACGTGATCACTGCATGACAGCCACGTGATCAGTGCATGATAGCCACGTGACCAGTGCATGATTAGTCACGTGACCAGTATATGATCATCCACATGATCAGTGAATGATAGCCATGTGATCAGTGCATGATAGCCACGTGATCAGTGCACTGTGAGTCACGTGCTCAGTGTTTGATCAGTCACGTGATCAGTGCATGATCAGCCACATGATCAGTCACATGATCAGTGTATGGTCATGCACGTGATCAGTGCATGCACAGTCAAGTGATCAGTGAATGATAGCCTTGTGATCAGTGCATGATCAGTCACGTGATCAGTGTATGAGCAGCCAGGTGAACAGTGGGTGCAGAGTCACGTGACAAGGGCCTACTGAGCTGCATGATTCCTGTCTGTTCAGCTGCTTGCCAGTTGCCAGCTGAACTGCATGATTCCTGCCTGTAATCTGCTTGACAATTTCCAGATGAGTTGCGTGATTCTTGCCTGCTCATCTGCTTGACAATTACTAGCTGAGCTGCGTGATTCCTGCCTGCTCAGCTGCTTGATTATGGCCAGCTGAGCAGCATGTTTAGTCACAGTTGAGCTCCATGATTATTGCCTGCTCATTTCGTGATTTGTACCTGCTCAGCTCTTTGATTATTGCCTCCTGAGGCACATGATCAGTGTATGATAGCAAACGTGATGAGCGCATGATCAGTCACATTGTCAGTGCCATTCAGTCACGTGATCACTGCATGATAGTCACGTGATCAGTGCATGCTCAGTCACGATGTCAGTGCATGATCAGTCACGTGATCATTGCATGATTAGCCACGTGAAAAGTGCATGATCAGTCACGTGATCACTGTATGATCAGCCACGTGATCAGTTCATGATATCCAAGTGATCAGTGCATGATAGCCACGTGATCAGTGCATGATCAATCACGTGATCAGTGCATGATCTGTTACATAATCAGTGTATGAACATCCACATGATCAGTGCATGGGGAGTCAAGTATACAGTGCATGAGAGCCAGGTGATCAGTGTATGATCAGTCACTTGATCAGTCCATGATAGCCACGTGATCAGTGCATGATAACCAACTGATCAGTGCATGATCAGTCAAGTGATCAGAGCATGATCTGTCAAGTGATCAGTGTATGATCATCCACGTGATCAGTGCCAACGCAGTCACGTGATCAGTGCATGATAGTCACCTGATCAGTGCATGATCGCCACGTGATCAGTGTATGATCATCCACGTGATCAGTGCATGATCAGTTACGTGATCAGTGCATGATCAGACACGTTATCAGTGCATGATCATCCACGTTATCAGTGCAGGATCAGTCACGTGATCAGTGCATGATCACTCATGTTATCAGTGCATGATAAGCCACATGATCAGTGCATGATCAGTCACGGGATCACTGTATGAACATCCAAATGAATTGTGCATGGGCAGTCACGTGATCAGGGAATGATAGCCACGTTATCAGAGTATATCTGCCACGTGATCAGTGCATGCACAGTCAGGTGATCAGTGCATGATAGCCACGTGATCAGTGCATGATCAGTCACGTGATCAGTCCATGATCTGTTACATAATCAGTATGAACATTCACATGATCAGTGCATGGGCAGCCACCTGATCAGCGCCGTTCTGTCACGTGATCATTACATGATCATCCACGTGATCAGTGCATGCGCATTCACGGGATCAGTGCATGATCTGTCACGTGATCTGTGTATGATCAGTCACATGATCAGTGTATAATCAGCCACGTGATAAGTGCATGATAGCAACCTGATCAGTGCATGATCAGTCATGTGATCAGTGTATCATCAGCCAGTGTTCAGGGTATCATACTCAACTGATAAGTGCATGATAACCACGTCATCAGTGCATCATCAGTCACGTTATCAGTGCATGATCATCCATGTTATCAGTGCATGAACAGTCACGTGATCAGTGTATGATCATCCACGTGATCAGTGCACGCAGAGTCAAGTGATCAGTGAAAGATAGCCACGTGATCAGGGCATGATCAGCCGCGTGAGCAGTGCATGATCAGCCACGTGATCAGTGCATGATAGCCACGTGAGCAGTGCATGATAGCCACCTGATCAGAGCATGATCAGTCCCGTGATCAGTGCATGATCTGTCACGTTATCAGTGTATGATCATCCATGTGATTAGTGCCCATGCAGTCACGTGATCAGTGCATGATTAGTTTCATGATCAGTGTTTGATCAGCCACGTGAACAGTGCATGCTCAGTCACGTGATCATGGCGAGCTGAGCTGCGTGATTCCTGTCTACTCATCTACTTGACATTTGCCTGCTGAGCTGGGTGATTCCTGCCTATTCATCTGCTTGACAATTGCCAGCTGAGCTGCGTGATTCCTGCCTGCTCATCTGCTTGACAATTGCCAGCTGAGCTGCATGATTTCTGCTTGTTCAGCTGCTTGATAATTGCCAGCTGAGCTGCGTGATACGTCCCAGCTGAACTCCATGATTATTGCCTGCTGATTGTGTGATTCGTGCCTGCTAAGCTCTTAAATTATGGTCTGGTGAGGAACATGATCAGTGCATGATAGGGACATGATCAGCTGCTCTCAGTCACGTGATCACTGCATGATAAACCCGTGATCAGTGCATGCGCAGTCACGTGATCAGCACCGTTCTTTCACGTGATCATTTCATGATCATCCATGTGATCAGTGCATGCGTAGTCCCGTGATCAGTGCATGATCGCCACGTGACCAGCGCATGATCAGTCGCATGATCAGCACCATTCAGTAATGTGATCACTGCGTGCTCAGTCAAGTGGTCAGTTCCTGTCAGCCACTTGATCAGTGGCTGCACAGTAAAGTGATCAGTGCCTGTCAGTGACTGACCACTGCATGATAAACACGTGAACAGTGCATGAACAGTCACGTGATCAGTGTATGATCATCCACGTGATCAGTGCATGTGGAGTCATGTAATCAATGCATGATAGCACCGTGATCAGTGCATGATCAGTCCCGTGTTGAGTGTATGATCAGCCAAGTGATCAGTGCATGATAGCTACGTGATCAGTGCATGATCAGTCACATGATCAGTGAATGATCAGCCACGTCATCAGTGCATGATAGCCACGTGATCAGTGCATACAATTACGTGATCAGTGCATGGGCAATCACGTGATCAGTGCATGAGTGCCACGTGATCAGTGCATGATCAGTCACATGATAGGTTTGTGATCAGTCACGTGAACAGTGCATGCTCAGTCACGTGATCAGTGCATGATCAGCTTCGAGATCAGTGTATGATCATCCACGTGATCAGTGCATGTGGAGTCATGTAATCAATGCATGATACCACTGTGAACTGTGCATGATCAGTCACGTGATCAGTCCACGATCAGACATGTGATAAGTGAATAATAGCCACGTGATCAGTGCATGATCAGTCCCGTGATGAGTGTATGATCAGCCAAGTGATCATTGCAAGATAGCTACGTGATCAGTGCATGATCAGTCACAGATCAGTGCCTGATAGCCACGTGATCAGTGCATACAACTACGTGATCAGTGCCTGGGCAATCACGTGATCACTGCATGATCATTTACGTGATCTGTGCATGATCAGTCACGTGACCAATATATGGTAGCTACGTTATCATTGCATGACGAGTCACGTGAGCAGTGCATGATAGCCATGTGATGTGTGCATGATCAGTTACGTGAGCAGAGTATGATCAGCCACGTGATCAGTGCATGAGTGCCACGTGATCAGTGCTTGATCAGTCATGTGACAGGTGTGTGATCAGCCACGTGAACAGTGCATGTTCAGCCACGTGATCAGTGCATGATAGCCACGTGATCACTGCATGATCACTTACGTGAGCAGTGTATGATCAGCCACGTGATCATTGCATGGTCAGACACGTGAACAGTGTATGATGAGCCACGTGATCAGTGCATGATATCCAAGTGATCAGTGCATGCTCAGTCACGTGATCAGGGCCTGCTGAGCTGCGTGATTACTGTCTGCTCATCTGCTTGACAATTGCCAGCTGAGCTGCACGATTCCTGCCTGTCATCTGCTTGACAATTGCCAGCTGTGCTGCGTAATTCCTGCCTGCTCAGCTGCTTGATTATTGCCAGCTGAGCAGCATGATTCCTCACTGCTGAGTTCCACGATTATTGCCTGCTGACTGTTTGATTCGTGCCTACTCAGCTCTTTGTTTATTGCCTCCAGAGGCACATGATCAGTGTATGATAGCAAACATGATCAGCGCATGATCAGTCACATGATCAGTGCCATTAAGTCACGTGATCACTACATGATAGTCATGTGATCAGTCCATACTCAGTCACGGTATCAGTGCATGATCAGCCACGTGATCAGTGCATGATAGCCCGTGATCATTGCATGATAGCCATGTGATCAGTGCATGATCAGCCAGGTGATCAGTGCATGATAGCTACGTGATCAGTTCATGATTAGTCACGTGATCTGTGCATGACCAGGCAGGTGATTAGTGTATGATCAGCCACGTGAACAGTGCATGATAGCCATGTGATCAGTGCATGATCCGTCACCTGATGGGTGTATGATCAGTCACGTGACCGGTACATGGTAGCTATATAATCATTGCATGATCAGCCACGTGAGTAGTGCATGATAGCCACGTGATCAGTGTATGATCAGACAAGTGATCAGTGCATGGTCAGTCACGTGATCAGTGCATGATCAGCCACATGATCAGTGCATGATCAATTACGTGATCAGTGCATGATCACTCACGTGACCAGTACATGGTAGCTACGTGATCATTGCATGATCAGCCACGTGAGCAGTGCATGTTAGCCACGTGATCAGTGCATGATCAGTCTCGTGATCAGTGTATGATCAACCACGTGATCAGTGCACGATAGCCAGGTAATGAGTGCATGATAGCCAGATGATCAGAGCATTATCAGTCACGTGATCACTGTATGATCAGCCACGTAAACAGTGAATGATAGCCACGTGATCAGTGCATGATCTGTCACGGGATCAGTGCATGATCAGTCACATAATCAGTGTATGATCACTTACGTTACCATTGCATGATCAGTCACGTGATCAGTACATGGTAGCTATGTGATCATTGCATGATCAGCCACGTGATCAGGGCATGATAGCCACGTGATCAGTGCATGATAGCCACGTGATCAGTGCATGATTAGTCACGTGATACGTGTGTGATCAGCCACGTGATCTGTGCATGATATCCACGTGGTCAGTGCATGATAGCCACGTGATCACTTCATGATTAGTCACGTGATCTGTGCATGACCAGGCAGGTGATCAGTGTATGATAGCCACGTGATCAGTGCATGATGATCCACGTGATCAGTGCATGATCAATTTCGTTATCAGTGCATGATGAGTCACGTGACCAGTACATGGTCCCTACGTGAACATTGCATGATCAGCCACGTGAGCAGTGCATGATAGCCACGTGATCAGTGCATGATCAGTTTCGGGAGCAGAGTATGATCAGCCACTTGGTCAGTGCATGATAGCCACGTAATCACTGCATGATCAATTTCGGGAGCAGTGTATGATTAGCCACTAGATCAGTGCATGATAACCACGTGATCAGTCCCTGATCAGTCACGTGACCAGCGCATGATCAGCCACATGATCAGTGCATCATCAATTAAGTGATCACTGCATGATCAGTCACGTGACCAGTACATGCTAGCTACGTAATCATTGCATGATCAGGCACGTGAGCAGTGCATGATAGCCACGTGATCACTGCATGATCAGTCATGTGATCAGTGCGTGATCAGTCATGTGATCAGTGTATGATCAGCCAGGTAATCAGTGCATGATAGCCAACTGATCAGTGCATGATCAGTCACGTGATCAGTGCATGATCAGTCACGTGATCAGGGCCTGCTGAGCTGCGTGATTACTGTCTGCTCATCTGCTTGACAATTGCCAGCTCAGCTGCACGATTCCTGCCTGTCATCTGCTTGACAATTGCCAGCTGTGCTGCGTAATTCCTGCCTGCTCAGCTGCTTGATTATTGCCAGCTGAGCAGCATGATTCATGCACAGTCAGGTGATCAGTGCATGATAGCCATGTGATCAGTGCATGATCAGTCACGTGATCAGTCCATGATGTGTTACATAATCAGTATGAATATTCACATGATCAGTGCATGGGCAGTCACGTATTCAGTGCATGAGAGCCACGTGATCAGTGTATGATCAGTCACTTGATCAATCCATGATAGCCACGTGATCAGTGCATGATAACCAACTGATCAGTGAATGATCAGTCACGTGATAAGTGCATGATCTGTCAAGTGATCAGTGTATGATCATCCACGTGATCTGTGCCTGCGCAGTCACGTGATCAGTGCATGATAGTCACCTGATCAGTACATGGTCGCCACGTGATCAGTGCATGATGGGTCACGTGATCAGTGTATGATCATCCAGGTGATCAGTGCATGATCAGACACGTTATCAGTGCATGATCATCCATGTTATCAGTGCATGATCAATCACGTGATCAGTGTACGATCATCCACGTGATCAGTGCACGCAGAGTCAAGTGATCAGTGAATGATAGCCATGTGATCAGTGCATGATCAGTCACGTGATCAGTGCTTGGGCAGTCCCGTGATCAGTGCACGATAGCCACCTGATCAGTGCATGATCAGTCCCGTGATCAGTGCATGATCTGTCACATGATCAGTGTATGATCATCCACGTGACTAGTGCCCATGAAGTCACGTGATCAGTGCATGATAGCTACGTGATCACTGCATGATAGCCACGTGATCAGTGCATGATTAGTTTCATGATCAGTGTTTGATCAGCCACGTGAACAGTGCATGCTCAGTCACGTAATCATGGCCTGTTGAGCTACGTGATTCCTGTCTGCTCATCTGCTTGACATTTGCCTGCTGAGCTGGGTGATTCCTGCCTATTCATTTGCTTGACAATTGCCAACTGAGCTGTGTGATTCTTGTCTGCTCATCTGCTTGACATTTGCCAGGTGAGCTGGGTGATTCCTGCCTATTCCTCTGCTTGACAATTGCCAGCTGAGCTGCGTGATTCCTGCCTGCTCATCTGCTTGACAATTGCCAGCTGAGCTGTGTGATTCTTGTCTGCTCATCTGCTTGACATTTGCCAGGTGAGCTGGGTGATTCCTGCCTATTCATCTGCTTGACAATTGCCAGCAGAGCTGCGTGATTCCTGCCTGGTCATCTGCTTGATAATTGCCACCTGAGCTGCATGATTCCTGCCTGCTCATCTGTTTCATAATTGCCAGCTGAGCTTCGTGATTCCTGCCTGGTCCTCTGCCTGATAATTACCAGCTGAGCTGCATGATTCCTTCTTGCTCATCTGCTTGACAATTGCCAGATGAGCTGCGTGATTCCTGCCTGCTCATCTGCTTTGTTATTGGCAGCTGAGTAGCATGATTCGTCACAGCTGAGCTCCACGATTATTGCCTGCTGAGTGGGTGATTCGTGCCTGCTCAGCTCTTAGATTATTGCCTGCTGAGGCCCATGATAAATGCATGATCAGCAACGTGATCAGAGCCTCTCAGTCACGTGATCACTGCATGATCATCCACGAGAACAGTGCATGGGCAGTCAAGTGATCAGTGCATGATAGCCAAGTGATCAGTGCATGATCAGTCACGTGATCACTGCATGATTAGCCACGTGATCAGTGCATGATAGCCACGTGATCAGTTCATGATCAGTCACGTCATCAGTGCATGATCTGTTACATAATCAGTGTATGAACATCCACATGATCAGTGCATGGGCAATCACGTATTCAGTGCATGAGAGCCACGTGATCACTGTATGATCAGTCACGTGATCAGTCCATGAGAGCCACGTGATCAGTGCATGATCATTCACGTGATCAGTACATGAGAGCCACGTGATCAGTGCATGATAGCCCCCTGATCAGTGCATGATCAGTCACGTGATCAGCGTATGATCTGTCAAGTGATCAGTGTATGATCATCCACATGGTCAGTGTATGAAAAAACACGTGATCAGTGCATGATAGATAAGAGATCAGCACATGATCATTCACGTGATCTGCGCCATTCAGACATGTGATCACTGCATGCTCAGCCACTTGATGAGTTCATGATCAGCAACGGGATTAGTGCATCATCAGCCACGTGATCAGTGCATGATCAGTCACGGGATCAGGGCATGATCTGTCACGTGATCAGTGAATGATCATCCATGTTATCAGTGCATGATCATCCACGTGATCAGTGCACGCAGAGTCAAGTGATCAGTGAATGATAGCCACTTGATCAGGGCATGATCAGTCACGTGATCAGTGCTTGAGCAGTCCCGAGATCAGTGCATGATAGCCACGTGATCAGTGCATGATAGCAACCTGATCAGTGCATGATCAGTCACGTGATCAGTGCATGATGTGTCACGTGATCAGTGTATGATCATCCACATGATCAGTACACATGTAGTCACGTGATCAGTGCATGATAGCTACGTGATCACTGCATGACAGCCACGTGATCAGTGCATGATAGCCACGTGACCAGTGCATGATTAGTCACGTGACCAGTATATGATCATCCACATGATCAGTGAATGATAGCCATGTGATCAGTGCATGATAGCCACGTGATCAGTGCACTGTGAGTCACGTGCTCAGTGTTTGATCAGTCACGTGATCAGTGCATGATCAGCCACATGATCAGTCACATGATCAGTGTATGGTCATGCACGTGATCAGTGCATGCACAGTCAAGTGATCAGTGAATGATAGCCTTGTGATCAGTGCATGATCAGTCACGTGATCAGTGTATGAGCAGCCAGGTGAACAGTGGGTGCAGAGTCACGTGACAAGGGCCTACTGAGCTGCATGATTCCTGTCTGTTCAGCTGCTTGCCAGTTGCCAGCTGAACTGCATGATTCCTGCCTGTAATCTGCTTGACAATTTCCAGATGAGTTGCGTGATTCTTGCCTGCTCATCTGCTTGACAATTACTAGCTGAGCTGCGTGATTCCTGCCTGCTCAGCTGCTTGATTATGGCCAGCTGAGCAGCATGTTTAGTCACAGTTGAGCTCCATGATTATTGCCTGCTCATTTCGTGATTTGTACCTGCTCAGCTCTTTGATTATTGCCTCCTGAGGCACATGATCAGTGTATGATAGCAAACGTGATGAGCGCATGATCAGTCACATTGTCAGTGCCATTCAGTCACGTGATCACTGCATGATAGTCACGTGATCAGTGCATGCTCAGTCACGATGTCAGTGCATGATCAGTCACGTGATCATTGCATGATTAGCCACGTGAAAAGTGCATGATCAGTCACGTGATCACTGTATGATCAGCCACGTGATCAGTTCATGATATCCAAGTGATCAGTGCATGATAGCCACGTGATCAGTGCATGATCAATCACGTGATCAGTGCATGATCTGTTACATAATCAGTGTATGAACATCCACATGATCAGTGCATGGGGAGTCAAGTATACAGTGCATGAGAGCCAGGTGATCAGTGTATGATCAGTCACTTGATCAGTCCATGATAGCCACGTGATCAGTGCATGATAACCAACTGATCAGTGCATGATCAGTCAAGTGATCAGAGCATGATCTGTCAAGTGATCAGTGTATGATCATCCACGTGATCAGTGCCAACGCAGTCACGTGATCAGTGCATGATAGTCACCTGATCAGTGCATGATCGCCACGTGATCAGTGTATGATCATCCACGTGATCAGTGCATGATCAGTTACGTGATCAGTGCATGATCAGACACGTTATCAGTGCATGATCATCCACGTTATCAGTGCAGGATCAGTCACGTGATCAGTGCATGATCACTCATGTTATCAGTGCATGATAAGCCACATGATCAGTGCATGATCAGTCACGGGATCACTGTATGAACATCCAAATGAATTGTGCATGGGCAGTCACGTGATCAGGGAATGATAGCCACGTTATCAGAGTATATCTGCCACGTGATCAGTGCATGCACAGTCAGGTGATCAGTGCATGATAGCCACGTGATCAGTGCATGATCAGTCACGTGATCAGTCCATGATCTGTTACATAATCAGTATGAACATTCACATGATCAGTGCATGGGCAGCCACCTGATCAGCGCCGTTCTGTCACGTGATCATTACATGATCATCCACGTGATCAGTGCATGCGCATTCACGGGATCAGTGCATGATCTGTCACGTGATCTGTGTATGATCAGTCACATGATCAGTGTATAATCAGCCACGTGATAAGTGCATGATAGCAACCTGATCAGTGCATGATCAGTCATGTGATCAGTGTATCATCAGCCAGTGTTCAGGGTATCATACTCAACTGATAAGTGCATGATAACCACGTCATCAGTGCATCATCAGTCACGTTATCAGTGCATGATCATCCATGTTATCAGTGCATGAACAGTCACGTGATCAGTGTATGATCATCCACGTGATCAGTGCACGCAGAGTCAAGTGATCAGTGAAAGATAGCCACGTGATCAGGGCATGATCAGCCGCGTGAGCAGTGCATGATCAGCCACGTGATCAGTGCATGATAGCCACGTGAGCAGTGCATGATAGCCACCTGATCAGAGCATGATCAGTCCCGTGATCAGTGCATGATCTGTCACGTTATCAGTGTATGATCATCCATGTGATTAGTGCCCATGCAGTCACGTGATCAGTGCATGATTAGTTTCATGATCAGTGTTTGATCAGCCACGTGAACAGTGCATGCTCAGTCACGTGATCATGGCGAGCTGAGCTGCGTGATTCCTGTCTACTCATCTACTTGACATTTGCCTGCTGAGCTGGGTGATTCCTGCCTATTCATCTGCTTGACAATTGCCAGCTGAGCTGCGTGATTCCTGCCTGCTCATCTGCTTGACAATTGCCAGCTGAGCTGCATGATTTCTGCTTGTTCAGCTGCTTGATAATTGCCAGCTGAGCTGCGTGATACGTCCCAGCTGAACTCCATGATTATTGCCTGCTGATTGTGTGATTCGTGCCTGCTAAGCTCTTAAATTATGGTCTGGTGAGGAACATGATCAGTGCATGATAGGGACATGATCAGCTGCTCTCAGTCACGTGATCACTGCATGATAAACCCGTGATCAGTGCATGCGCAGTCACGTGATCAGCACCGTTCTTTCACGTGATCATTTCATGATCATCCATGTGATCAGTGCATGCGTAGTCCCGTGATCAGTGCATGATCGCCACGTGACCAGCGCATGATCAGTCGCATGATCAGCACCATTCAGTAATGTGATCACTGCGTGCTCAGTCAAGTGGTCAGTTCCTGTCAGCCACTTGATCAGTGGCTGCACAGTAAAGTGATCAGTGCCTGTCAGTGACTGACCACTGCATGATAAACACGTGAACAGTGCATGAACAGTCACGTGATCAGTGTATGATCATCCACGTGATCAGTGCATGTGGAGTCATGTAATCAATGCATGATAGCACCGTGATCAGTGCATGATCAGTCCCGTGTTGAGTGTATGATCAGCCAAGTGATCAGTGCATGATAGCTACGTGATCAGTGCATGATCAGTCACATGATCAGTGAATGATCAGCCACGTCATCAGTGCATGATAGCCACGTGATCAGTGCATACAATTACGTGATCAGTGCATGGGCAATCACGTGATCAGTGCATGAGTGCCACGTGATCAGTGCATGATCAGTCACATGATAGGTTTGTGATCAGTCACGTGAACAGTGCATGCTCAGTCACGTGATCAGTGCATGATCAGCTTCGAGATCAGTGTATGATCATCCACGTGATCAGTGCATGTGGAGTCATGTAATCAATGCATGATACCACTGTGAACTGTGCATGATCAGTCACGTGATCAGTCCACGATCAGACATGTGATAAGTGAATAATAGCCACGTGATCAGTGCATGATCAGTCCCGTGATGAGTGTATGATCAGCCAAGTGATCATTGCAAGATAGCTACGTGATCAGTGCATGATCAGTCACAGATCAGTGCCTGATAGCCACGTGATCAGTGCATACAACTACGTGATCAGTGCCTGGGCAATCACGTGATCACTGCATGATCATTTACGTGATCTGTGCATGATCAGTCACGTGACCAATATATGGTAGCTACGTTATCATTGCATGACGAGTCACGTGAGCAGTGCATGATAGCCATGTGATGTGTGCATGATCAGTTACGTGAGCAGAGTATGATCAGCCACGTGATCAGTGCATGAGTGCCACGTGATCAGTGCTTGATCAGTCATGTGACAGGTGTGTGATCAGCCACGTGAACAGTGCATGTTCAGCCACGTGATCAGTGCATGATAGCCACGTGATCACTGCGTGATCACTTACGTGAGCAGTGTATGATCAGCCACGTGATCATTGCATGGTCAGACACGTGAACAGTGTATGATGAGCCACGTGATCAGTGCATGATATCCAAGTGATCAGTGCATGCTCAGTCACGTGATCAGGGCCTGCTGAGCTGCGTGATTACTGTCTGCTCATCTGCTTGACAATTGCCAGCTGAGCTGCACGATTCCTGCCTGTCATCTGCTTGACAATTGCCAGCTGTGCTGCGTAATTCCTGCCTGCTCAGCTGCTTGATTATTGCCAGCTGAGCAGCATGATTCCTCACTGCTGAGTTCCACGATTATTGCCTGCTGACTGTTTGATTCGTGCCTACTCAGCTCTTTGTTTATTGCCTCCAGAGGCACATGATCAGTGTATGATAGCAAACATGATCAGCGCATGATCAGTCACATGATCAGTGCCATTAAGTCACGTGATCACTACATGATAGTCATGTGATCAGTCCATACTCAGTCACGGTATCAGTGCATGATCAGCCACGTGATCAGTGCATGATAGCCCGTGATCATTGCATGATAGCCATGTGATCAGTGCATGATCAGCCAGGTGATCAGTGCATGATAGCTACGTGATCAGTTCATGATTAGTCACGTGATCTGTGCATGACCAGGCAGGTGATTAGTGTATGATCAGCCACGTGAACAGTGCATGATAGCCATGTGATCAGTGCATGATCCGTCACCTGATGGGTGTATGATCAGTCACGTGACCGGTACATGGTAGCTATATAATCATTGCATGATCAGCCACGTGAGTAGTGCATGATAGCCACGTGATCAGTGTATGATCAGACAAGTGATCAGTGCATGGTCAGTCACGTGATCAGTGCATGATCAGCCACATGATCAGTGCATGATCAATTACGTGATCAGTGCATGATCACTCACGTGACCAGTACATGGTAGCTACGTGATCATTGCATGATCAGCCACGTGAGCAGTGCATGTTAGCCACGTGATCAGTGCATGATCAGTCTCGTGATCAGTGTATGATCAACCACGTGATCAGTGCACGATAGCCAGGTAATGAGTGCATGATAGCCAGATGATCAGAGCATTATCAGTCACGTGATCACTGTATGATCAGCCACGTAAACAGTGAATGATAGCCACGTGATCAGTGCATGATCTGTCACGGGATCAGTGCATGATCAGTCACATAATCAGTGTATGATCACTTACGTTACCATTGCATGATCAGTCACGTGATCAGTACATGGTAGCTATGTGATCATTGCATGATCAGCCACGTGATCAGGGCATGATAGCCACGTGATCAGTGCATGATAGCCACGTGATCAGTGCATGATTAGTCACGTGATACGTGTGTGATCAGCCACGTGATCTGTGCATGATATCCACGTGGTCAGTGCATGATAGCCACGTGATCACTTCATGATTAGTCACGTGATCTGTGCATGACCAGGCAGGTGATCAGTGTATGATAGCCACGTGATCAGTGCATGATGATCCACGTGATCAGTGCATGATCAATTTCGTTATCAGTGCATGATGAGTCACGTGACCAGTACATGGTCCCTACGTGAACATTGCATGATCAGCCACGTGAGCAGTGCATGATAGCCACGTGATCAGTGCATGATCAGTTTCGGGAGCAGAGTATGATTAGCCACTTGGTCAGTGCATGATAGCCACGTAATCACTGCATGATCAATTTCGGGAGCAGTGTATGATTAGCCACTAGATCAGTGCATGATAACCACGTGATCAGTCCCTGATCAGTCACGTGACCAGCGCATGATCAGCCACATGATCAGTGCATCATCAATTAAGTGATCACTGCATGATCAGTCACGTGACCAGTACATGCTAGCTACGTAATCATTGCATGATCAGGCACGTGAGCAGTGCATGATAGCCACGTGATCACTGCATGATCAGTCATGTGATCAGTGCGTGATCAGTCATGTGATCAGTGTATGATCAGCCAGGTAATCAGTGCATGATAGCCAACTGATCAGTGCATGATCAGTCACGTGATCAGTGCATGATCAGTCACGTGATCAGGGCCTGCTGAGCTGCGTGATTACTGTCTGCTCATCTGCTTGACAATTGCCAGCTCAGCTGCACGATTCCTGCCTGTCATCTGCTTGACAATTGCCAGCTGTGCTGCGTAATTCCTGCCTGCTCAGCTGCTTGATTATTGCCAGCTGAGCAGCATGATTCATGCACAGTCAGGTGATCAGTGCATGATAGCCATGTGATCAGTGCATGATCAGTCACGTGATCAGTCCATGATGTGTTACATAATCAGTATGAATATTCACATGATCAGTGCATGGGCAGTCACGTATTCAGTGCATGAGAGCCACGTGATCAGTGTATGATCAGTCACTTGATCAATCCATGATAGCCACGTGATCAGTGCATGATAACCAACTGATCAGTGAATGATCAGTCACGTGATAAGTGCATGATCTGTCAAGTGATCAGTGTATGATCATCCACGTGATCTGTGCCTGCGCAGTCACGTGATCAGTGCATGATAGTCACCTGATCAGTACATGGTCGCCACGTGATCAGTGCATGATGGGTCACGTGATCAGTGTATGATCATCCAGGTGATCAGTGCATGATCAGACACGTTATCAGTGCATGATCATCCATGTTATCAGTGCATGATCAATCACGTGATCAGTGTACGATCATCCACGTGATCAGTGCACGCAGAGTCAAGTGATCAGTGAATGATAGCCATGTGATCAGTGCATGATCAGTCACGTGATCAGTGCTTGGGCAGTCCCGTGATCAGTGCATGATAGCCACCTGATCAGTGCATGATCAGTCCCGTGATCAGTGCATGATCTGTCACATGATCAGTGTATGATCATCCACGTGACTAGTGCCCATGAAGTCACGTGATCAGTGCATGATAGCTACGTGATCACTGCATGATAGCCACGTGATCAGTGCATGATTAGTTTCATGATCAGTGTTTGATCAGCCACGTGAACAGTGCATGCTCAGTCACGTAATCATGGCCTGTTGAGCTACGTGATTCCTGTCTGCTCATCTGCTTGACATTTGCCTGCTGAGCTGGGTGATTCCTGCCTATTCATTTGCTTGACAATTGCCAACTGAGCTGTGTGATTCTTGTCTGCTCATCTGCTTGACATTTGCCAGGTGAGCTGGGTGATTCCTGCCTATTCCTCTGCTTGACAATTGCCAGCTGAGCTGCGTGATTCCTGCCTGCTCATCTGCTTGACAATTGCCAGCTGAGCTGTGTGATTCTTGTCTGCTCATCTGCTTGACATTTGCCAGGTGAGCTGGGTGATTCCTGCCTATTCATCTGCTTGACAATTGCCAGCAGAGCTGCGTGATTCCTGCCTGGTCATCTGCTTGATAATTGCCACCTGAGCTGCATGATTCCTGCCTGCTCATCTGTTTCATAATTGCCAGCTGAGCTTCGTGATTCCTGCCTGGTCCTCTGCCTGATAATTACCAGCTGAGCTGCATGATTCCTTCTTGCTCATCTGCTTGACAATTGCCAGATGAGCTGCGTGATTCCTGCCTGCTCATCTGCTTTGTTATTGGCAGCTGAGTAGCATGATTCGTCACAGCTGAGCTCCACGATTATTGCCTGCTGAGTGGGTGATTCGTGCCTGCTCAGCTCTTAGATTATTGCCTGCTGAGGCCCATGATAAATGCATGATCAGCAACGTGATCAGAGCCTCTCAGTCACGTGATCACTGCATGATCATCCACGAGAACAGTGCATGGGCAGTCAAGTGATCAGTGCATGATAGCCAAGTGATCAGTGCATGATCAGTCACGTGATCACTGCAAGATTAGCCACGTGATCAGTGCATGATAGCCACGTGATCAGTTCATGATCAGTCACGTCATCAGTGCATGATCTGTTACATAATCAGTGTATGAACATCCACATGATCAGTGCATGGGCAATCACGTATTCAGTGCATGAGAGCCACGTGATCACTGTATGATCAGTCACGTGATCAGGCCATGAGAGCCACGTGATCAGTGCATGATCATTCACGTGATCAGTACATGAGAGCCACGTGATCAGTGCATGATAGCCCCCTGATCAGTGCATGATCAGTCACGTGATCAGCGTATGATCTGTCAAGTGATCAGTGTATGATCATCCACATGGTCAGTGTATGAAAAAACACGTGATCAGTGCATGATAGATAAGAGATCAGCACATGATCATTCACGTGATCTGCGCCATTCAGACATGTGATCACTGCATGCTCAGCCACTTGATGAGTTCATGATCAGCAACGGGATTAGTGCATCATCAGCCACGTGATCAGTGCATGATCAGTCACGGGATCAGGGCATGATCTGTCACGTGATCAGTGAATGATCATCCATGTTATCAGTGCATGATCATCCACGTGATCAGTGCACGCAGAGTCAAGTGATCAGTGAATGATAGCCACTTGATCAGGGCATGATCAGTCACGTGATCAGTGCTTGAGCAGTCCCGAGATCAGTGCATGATAGCCACGTGATCAGTGCATGATAGCAACCTGATCAGTGCATGATCAGTCACGTGATCAGTGCATGATGTGTCACGTGATCAGTGTATGATCATCCACATGATCAGTACACATGTAGTCACGTGATCAGTGCATGATAGCTACGTGATCACTGCATGACAGCCACGTGATCAGGGCCTGCTGAGCTGCGTGATTACTGTCTGCTCATCTGCTTGACAATTGCCAGCTCAGCTGCACGATTCCTGCCTGTCATCTGCTTGACAATTGCCAGCTGTGCTGCGTAATTCCTGATTGCTCAGCTGCTTGATTATTGCCAGCTGAGCAGCATGATTCCTCACACCTGAGTTCCATGATTATTGCCTGCTGACTGTTTGATTCGTGCCTACTCAGCTCTTTGTTTATTGCCTCCAGAGGCATATGATCAGTGTATGATAGCAAACATGATCAGCACATGATCAGTCACATGATCAGCGCCATTAAGTCACGTGATCACTACATGATAGTCATGTGATCAGTCCATGCTCAGTCACGGTATCAGTGCATGATCAGCCACGTCATCAGTGCATGATAGAAACGGGATTATTGCATGATAGCCACGTGATCAGTGCATGATAACCACGTGATCAGTGCCTGATAAGTCACGTGATCAGTGCATAATCAGCCACGTGATCAGTGTATCATCAATTACGTGATCAATGCATGATGAGTCACGTGACCAGTACATGGTAGCCACGTGATCATTGCATGATCAGCCACATGAGCAGTGCATGATAGCCACGTGATGTGTGCATGATCAGTTACGTGAGCAATGTATGATCAGCCATGTGATCAGTGCATGAGAGCTACGTGATCAGTGCATGATCAGTCACGTGACAGGTGTGTGATCAGCCACGTGAACACTGCATGTTCTGCCACGTGAACAGTGCATGATAGCCACGTGATCAGTGCATGATCAGTCACCTGATGGGTGCATGATCAGTCACGTGACCGGTACATGGTAGCTACGTGATCATTGCATGATCAGGCACGTGAGCAGTGCATGATAGACACGAGATCAGTGCATGATCAGTCACGTGATCAGTGCATGATAAGTCATCTTATCAGTGAATGATCAATTACATGATCAGTGCATGATCAATCACCTGACCAGTACATGGTAGCAACGTGATTATTGCATGATCAGCCACGTGAGCAGTGCATGATAGCCACGTGATCAGTGCATGATCAGTATCGGGAGCAGACTATGATCAGCCACTTGATCAGTGCATGATAGCCACGTGATCACTGCATGATCTGTCACATGATCAGTGTATGATCATCCTCGTATTCAGAGCATGGGCATTCATGTGAGTAGTGCATGATATAGACGTGATCAGTGCATGATCACTCTCTTGATCAGTGTATGATCAATCACGTGATCAGTGCACGATAGCCCGGTAATGAGTGCATGATAGCCAGATGATCAGTGCAGGATCAGTCACGTGATGAGTGTATGATCAGGCAAGTAATCAGTGCATAATAGCCAACTGATCAGTGCATGATCAGTCACGTGATCAGTGCATGGTCAGTCACGTGATCAGTGCATGATCAGTCACATGATCAGTGTATGATCATCCACGTGATCAGTGCATGTGGAGTCATGTAATCAATGCATGATAGCGCCGTGAACTGTGCATGATCAGTCACGTAATCAGTCCACGATCATACATGTGATCAGTGAATAATAGCCACGTGATCAGTGAATAATAGCCACGTGATCAGTGCATGATCAGTCCCGTGATGAGTGTATGATCAGCCAAGTTATCAGTGCAAGATAGCTACGTGATCAGTGCATGATCAGTCACAGATCAGTGCATGATAGCCACGTAATCAGTGCATACAATTACGTGATCAGTGCATGGGCAATCACGTGATCAGTGCATGATCATTTACGTGATCTGTGCATGATCAGTCACGTGACAAGTATATGGTAGCTACGTGATCATTGCATGACGAGTCACGTGAGCAGTGCATGATAGCCATGTTATGTGTGCATGATCAGTTACGTGAGCAGAGTATGATCAGCCACGTGATCAGTGCATGAGTGCCACGTGATCAGTGCTGGATCAGTCACGTGATCAGTGCATGATCAGTCACGTGATCAGTGCATGAACAGTCACGTGATCAGTGCATGATCAGTCACGTGATCAGTGCATGAACAGTCACGTGATCAGTGAATGATGATCCACGTGATGAGTGCATGATCAATTTCGTGATCAGTGCATGATCAGCCACGTGACCAGTGCAGGGTTGCGTGGTAAGTGATCATTGTATGATCAGCCGCGTGAGCAGTGCATGATCAGCCACGTGATCAGTGCATGATCAGTCACGTGATCAGTACATGATCAGTCACGTGAACAGTGCATGATCATTTACGTGATCTGTGCATGATCAGTCAGGTGACCAGTATATGGTAGCTACGTGATCATTGCATGACCAGTCACGTGAGCAGTGCATGATAGCCATGTGATGTGTGCACGATCAGTTACGTGAGCAGAGTATGATCAGCCACGTAATCAGTGCATGAGTGCCTCCTGATCAGTGCATGATCAGTCACGTGACAGGTGTGTGATCAGCCACGTGAACAGTGCATGTTCAGCCACGTGATCAGTGCATGATAGCCAAGTGATAAGTGCTGATCATTTACGTGAGCAGTGTATGATCAGCCAAGTGATCAGTGTATGATCAATCACGTGATCAGTGTATGATCAGCCACGTGAACAGTGCATGCTCAGTCACGTGATTAGGGCCTGCTGAGCTGCGTGATTACTGTCTGCTCATCTGCTTGACAATTGCCAGCTGAGCTGCACGATTCCTTCCTGTCATCTGCTTGACAATTGCCAGCTGTTCTGCATAATTCCTGCCTGCTCAGCTGCTTGATTATTGCCAGCTGAGCAGCATGATTCCTCACAGCTGAGTTCCATGATTATTGCCTGCTGACTGTTTGATTCGTGTCTACTCAGTTCTTTGTTTATTGCCTCCAGAGGCACATGATCAGTGTATGATAGCAAACATGATCAGCGCATGATCAGTCACATGATCAGCGCCATTAACTCACGTGATCACTACATGATAGTCATGTGATCAGTTCATGCTCAGTCTCGGTATCAGTGCATGATAGCCACGTGATCAGTGCATGATCAGCCAGGTGATCAGTGCATGATAGCTACATGATGAGTTCATGAGTAGTCACGTGATTTGTGCATAACCAGGCAGGTGATCAGTGTATGATAGGCCACGTGAGCAGTGCATGATAGCCACGTGATCAGTGCATGATCAGATTCGGGAGCAGAGTATGATCAGCCACTTGATCAGTGCATGATAACCACGTGATCACTGCATGATCTGTCACATGATCAGTGTATGATCATCCACGTGATCAGTGCATGGGCAGTCATGTGATCAGTGCATGATATAGACGTGATCAGTGCATGATCAGTCTCGTGATCAGTGTATGATCAACCACGTGATCAGTGCACGATAGCCCGATGATCACTGCAAGATCAGTCACGTGATCAGTGTATGATCAGCCAAGTAATCAGTGCATGATAGCCAGATGATCAGAGCAGGATCAGTCACGTAATTAGTGCATGGTCAATCACGTGATCAGTGCATGATCAGTCACGTGATCAGTGTATGATCATCCAAGTAATCAGTGCATGATAGCCAACTGATTAGTGCATGATCAGTCACGTGATCAGTGCATGATGAGTCACGTGATCAGTGTATGATCATCCACGTGATCAGTGCATGTGGAGTCATGTAATCCATGCATGATAGCGCCGTGATCTGTGCCAGATCACTCACGTGATCAGTCCACAATCAGCCATGTGATCAGTGAATAATAGCTACGTGATCAGTGCATGATCAGTCCTGTGACGAGCGTATGATCAGCCAAGTGATCAGTGCAAGATAGCTACATGATCAGTGCATGATCAGTCACAGATCAGTGCATGATAGCCACGTGATCAGTGCATACAATTACGTGATCAGTGCATGGGCAATCATGTGATCA
The DNA here is from genome assembly GCF_032452875.1 of Bos javanicus. Lineage (NCBI taxonomy): Eukaryota > Metazoa > Chordata > Mammalia > Artiodactyla > Bovidae > Bos > Bos javanicus. The sequence continues at coordinate 757,069 of NW_026893637.1, forward strand.
GTGCATGAGAGCCACGTGATCAGTGCATGATCAGTCACATGATAGGTGTGTGATCAGCCACGTGAACAGTGCATGCTCAGTCACGTGATCAGGGCCTGCTGAGCTGCGTGATTACTGTCTGCTCATCTGCTTGACAATTGCCAGCTGAGGTGCACGATTCCTGCCTGTCATCTCCTTGACAATTGCCACCTGTGCTGTGTAATTCCTGCCTGCTCATCTACTTGATTATTGCCAGCTGAGCAGCATGATTTCTTAGAGCTGAGTTCCATGATTATTGCCTGCTGACTGATTCCTGCCCACTCAGCTCTTTGTTCATTGCCTCCAGAGTCACATGATCAGTGTATGATACCAAACATGATCAGCGCATGATCAGTCACATGATCAATGCATGATAAGCCAGGTGATCAGTGCATGATCAATTACATGATCAGTGCTTGATCAGTCATGTGACCAGTACATGGTAGCTGGGTGATCATTGCATGATCAACACGTGAGCAGTGCATGATAGGCACGTGATCAGTGCATGATCACTAACGTGATCAGTGCATGATCACTCAGGTCATCAGTGCATGATCAGCCACGTGATCGCTGCCTTATCAATTACGTGATCAGTGCATGATCACTCACGTGACCAGTACATGTTAGCTACGTGATCATTGCATGATCAGCCACGTGAGCATTGCATGATAGCCACGTGATCAGTGCATGATAAGTCACGTGAACAGTGCATGATAAGTCACCTGATCAGTGCATGATCAATTACATGATCAGTGCATGATCAGTCACGTGACCAGTACATGGTAGCTATGTGATCATTGCATGATCAGCCACGTAAGCAGTGCATGATAGCCACATGATCACAGCATGATCAGTCACGTGATCAGTGCATGATCAGTCACGTGATCAGTGCATGATCAATTACTTTACCATTGTATGATCAGTCACGTGACCAGTACATGTTAGCTATGTGATCAATGCAGGATCAAACACGTGAACAGTGCAGGATAGACACGTGATCATTGCATGATCAGCTACGTGAGCAGTGTATGATCAGCCACGTGATCAGTGCATGGTCAGACACGTGAACATTGTATGATCAGCCGTGTGATCAGTGCATGATATCCAAGTGATCAGGGCATGATCAATCACGTGATCAGTGTATGATCAGCCACGTGAACAGTGCATGCTCAGTCACGTGATCAAGGCCTGATGAGCTGCTTTATTCGTCTCTGCTCACCTGCTTGACAATTGCCGGCTGAGCTGCACGATTCCTGCCTGTCATCTGCTTGACAATTGCCAGCTGTGCTGCGTAATTCCTGCCTGCTCATCTGCTTGATTATTGCCAGCTGATCAGCATGATTCCTCACAGCTGAGTTCCATGACTATTGCCTGCTGACTGTTTGATTCGTGCCTACTCAGCTATTTGTTTCTTGCCTCCAGAGGCACATGATCAGTGTATGATAGCAAACATGATCAGCGCATGATCAGTCACATGATCAGCGCCATTAAGTCAGGTGATCACTACATGATAGTCATGTGATCAGTCCATGCTCAGTCACGGTATCAGTGAATGCTGAGCCACGTGATCAGTGCGAGCACATTAACATAATCAGCCCCTTTCAGGCACATGATCACTGCATGATAAACACGTGATCAGTGCGTGATCAGCCACGTGGTCACTGCATGCGTATTCACGTGTCAATGCATGATAACTACGTGATCAGTGCATTATCGGTCACATGATCATTGCATGATTAGTCACGTGATCAGTGCATGATCAGCCACGTGAGCAGTGAATGATCATGCACAATATCAGTGCATGCGCAGTCACGTGATTAGTGCATGATACCCAGGTGATCAGTGCATGATCAGTCACATGATCAGTGTATGATCAGCCACGTGAACAGTGGGTGCTCAGTCACGTGTTCAGGGCCTGCTGAGCTGCGTTATTCCTCTCTGCTCACCTGCTTGAAAATTGCCAACTGAGCTGCATGATTCCTGCCTGTCATCTGCTTGACAATTGCCAGCTGTGCTGTGTAATTCCTGCCTCCTCAGCTGCTGGATTATTGCCAGCTGAGCCGCATGATTCCTCACAGCTGAGTTCCATGATTATTGCCTGCTGACTGTTTGATTCGTGTCTACTCAGCTCTTTGTTTATTGCCTCCAGAGGCACATGATCAGTGTATGAGAGCAAACATGATCAGCGCATGATCAGTCACATGATCTGCGCCATTAAGTCACGTGATCACTACATGAGAGTCATGTGATCAGTTCATGCTCATTCACGGTATCAGTGCATGACAGGCACATGATCAGTGCATGATATCCACGTGATCAGTGCATTATAGCCACGTGATCAGTTCATGATTAGGACGTGATCTGTGCATGACCAGGCACGTGATCAGTGTATGATCAGGCAGGTGATCAGTGCATGATAGCCACGTGATCAGTGCATGATCAGTCACGTGATAAGTGCATGAACAGTCACGTGATCAGTGCATGATGATCCACGTGATCAGTGCATGATCAATTTCGTGATCAGTGTATGATCAGTCACGTGACCAGTACATGGTAGCTACGTGAACATTTCATGATCAGCCACGTCAGCAGTGCATGATAGCCACGTGATCAGTGCATGATCAGTTTTGGGAGCAGAGTATGATCAGCCACTTGATCAGTGCTTGATAGCCACGTGATCAGTGCCTGATCAATTACGTGATCAGTGCATGATCACTCACGTGACCAGTACATGGTAGCCACGTGATCATTGCATGATCAGCCACGTGACCCGTGCATGATGGCCAGGAGATCAGTGCATGATCAGTCACATGAACAGTGCATGATATGTCACCTGATCAGTGCAGGATCAATTACATGATCAGTGCATGATCACTTACGTGACCAGTACATGGTAGCTACGTGATCATTGCATGATCAGCCACATGAGCAGTGCATGATAGCCACGTGATCAGTGCATGATAAGTCACGTGAACAGTGCATGATAAGTCTCGTGATCAGTGCATGATCAATTACATGATCAGTGCATGATCAGTCACGTGACCAGTACATGGTACCTATGTGATCATTGCATGATCAGCCACGTAAACAGTGCATGATAGCCACATGATCACCGCATGATCAGTCACGTGATCAGTGCATGATCTGTCACGTGATCAGTGCATGATCAATTACGTTACCATTGCATGATCAGTCACGTGACCAGTACATGTTAGCTATGTGATCAATGCAGGATCAAACACGTGAACAGTGCAGGATAGACACGTGATCATTGCATGATCAGCTACGTGAGCAGTGTATGATCAGCCACATGATCAGTGCATGGTCAGACACGTTAACATTGTATGATCAGCCACGTGATCAGTGTATGATCAGCCACGTGAACAGTGCATGCTCAGTCACCTGATCAAGGCCTGCTGAGCAACGTTATTTCTCTCTGCTCACCTGCTTGACAATTGACGGCTGAGCTGCACGATTCCTGCCTGTCATCTGCTTGACAATAGCCAGCTGATCAGCATGATTCCTCACAGCTGAGTTCCATGACTATTGCCTGCTGACTGTTTGATTCGTGCCTACTCAGCTCTATGTTTATTGCCTCCAGAGGCACATGATCAGTGTATGATAGCAAACATGATCAGTGCAGGATCAGTCACGTGATCAGTGCATGATGTGTCACGTGATCAGTGTATGATCATCCACATGATCAGTACACATGTAGTCACGTGATCAGTGCATGATAGCTACGTGATCACTGCATGACAGCCACGTGATCAGGGCCTGCTGAGCTGCGTGATTACTGTCTGCTCATCTGCTTGACAATTGCCAGCTCAGCTGCACGATTCCTGCCTGTCATCTGCTTGACAATTGCCAGCTGTGCTGCGTAATTCCTGATTGCTCAGCTGCTTGATTATTGCCAGCTGAGCAGCATGATTCCTCACACCTGAGTTCCATGATTATTGCCTGCTGACTGTTTGATTCGTGCCTACTCAGCTCTTTGTTTATTGCCTCCAGAGGCATATGATCAGTGTATGATAGCAAACATGATCAGCACATGATCAGTCACATGATCAGCGCCATTAAGTCACGTGATCACTACATGATAGTCATGTGATCAGTCCATGCTCAGTCACGGTATCAGTGCATGATCAGCCACGTCATCAGTGCATGATAGAAACGGGATTATTGCATGATAGCCACGTGATCAGTGCATGATAACCACGTGATCAGTGCCTGATAAGTCACGTGATCAGTGCATAATCAGCCACGTGATCAGTGTATCATCAATTACGTGATCAATGCATGATGAGTCACGTGACCAGTACATGGTAGCCACGTGATCATTGCATGATCAGCCACATGAGCAGTGCATGATAGCCACGTGATGTGTGCATGATCAGTTACGTGAGCAATGTATGATCAGCCATGTGATCAGTGCATGAGAGCTACGTGATCAGTGCATGATCAGTCACGTGACAGGTGTGTGATCAGCCACGTGAACACTGCATGTTCTGCCACGTGAACAGTGCATGATAGCCACGTGATCAGTGCATGATCAGTCACCTGATGGGTGCATGATCAGTCACGTGACCGGTACATGGTAGCTACGTGATCATTGCATGATCAGGCACGTGAGCAGTGCATGATAGACACGAGATCAGTGCATGATCAGTCACGTGATCAGTGCATGATAAGTCATCTTATCAGTGAATGATCAATTACATGATCAGTGCATGATCAATCACCTGACCAGTACATGGTAGCAACGTGATTATTGCATGATCAGCCACGTGAGCAGTGCATGATAGCCACGTGATCAGTGCATGATCAGTATCGGGAGCAGACTATGATCAGCCACTTGATCAGTGCATGATAGCCACGTGATCACTGCATGATCTGTCACATGATCAGTGTATGATCATCCTCGTATTCAGAGCATGGGCATTCATGTGAGTAGTGCATGATATAGACGTGATCAGTGCATGATCACTCTCTTGATCAGTGTATGATCAATCACGTGATCAGTGCACGATAGCCCGGTAATGAGTGCATGATAGCCAGATGATCAGTGCAGGATCAGTCACGTGATGAGTGTATGATCAGGCAAGTAATCAGTGCATAATAGCCAACTGATCAGTGCATGATCAGTCACGTGATCAGTGCATGGTCAGTCACGTGATCAGTGCATGATCAGTCACATGATCAGTGTATGATCATCCACGTGATCAGTGCATGTGGAGTCATGTAATCAATGCATGATAGCGCCGTGAACTGTGCATGATCAGTCACGTAATCAGTCCACGATCATACATGTGATCAGTGAATAATAGCCACGTGATCAGTGAATAATAGCCACGTGATCAGTGCATGATCAGTCCCGTGATGAGTGTATGATCAGCCAAGTTATCAGTGCAAGATAGCTACGTGATCAGTGCATGATCAGTCACAGATCAGTGCATGATAGCCACGTAATCAGTGCATACAATTACGTGATCAGTGCATGGGCAATCACGTGATCAGTGCATGATCATTTACGTGATCTGTGCATGATCAGTCACGTGACAAGTATATGGTAGCTACGTGATCATTGCATGACGAGTCACGTGAGCAGTGCATGATAGCCATGTTATGTGTGCATGATCAGTTACGTGAGCAGAGTATGATCAGCCACGTGATCAGTGCATGAGTGCCACGTGATCAGTGCTGGATCAGTCACGTGATCAGTGCATGATCAGTCACGTGATCAGTGCATGAACAGTCACGTGATCAGTGCATGATCAGTCACGTGATCAGTGCATGAACAGTCACGTGATCAGTGAATGATGATCCACGTGATGAGTGCATGATCAATTTCGTGATCAGTGCATGATCAGCCACGTGATCAGTGCAGGATTCATTACGTGATCAGTGCATGGTCAGTCACGTGACCAGTACATGGTTGCTAAGTGATCATTGTATGATCAGCCGCGTGAGCAGTGCATGATCAGCCACGTGATCAGTGCATGATCAGTCACGTGATCAGTACATGATCAGTCACGTGAACAGTGCATGATCATTTACGTGATCTGTGCATGATCAGTCAGGTGACCAGTATATGGTAGCTACGTGATCATTGCATGACCAGTCACGTGAGCAGTGCATGATAGCCATGTGATGTGTGCACGATCAGTTACGTGAGCAGAGTATGATCAGCCACGTAATCAGTGCATGAGTGCCTCCTGATCAGTGCATGATCAGTCACGTGACAGGTGTGTGATCAGCCACGTGAACAGTGCATGTTCAGCCACGTGATCAGTGCATGATAGCCAAGTGATAAGTGCTGATCATTTACGTGAGCAGTGTATGATCAGCCAAGTGATCAGTGTATGATCAATCACGTGATCAGTGTATGATCAGCCACGTGAACAGTGCATGCTCAGTCACGTGATTAGGGCCTGCTGAGCTGCGTGATTACTGTCTGCTCATCTGCTTGACAATTGCCAGCTGAGCTGCACGATTCCTTCCTGTCATCTGCTTGACAATTGCCAGCTGTTCTGCATAATTCCTGCCTGCTCAGCTGCTTGATTATTGCCAGCTGAGCAGCATGATTCCTCACAGCTGAGTTCCATGATTATTGCCTGCTGACTGTTTGATTCGTGTCTACTCAGTTCTTTGTTTATTGCCTCCAGAGGCACATGATCAGTGTATGATAGCAAACATGATCAGCGCATGATCAGTCACATGATCAGCGCCATTAACTCACGTGATCACTACATGATAGTCATGTGATCAGTTCATGCTCAGTCTCGGTATCAGTGCATGATAGCCACGTGATCAGTGCATGATCAGCCAGGTGATCAGTGCATGATAGCTACATGATGAGTTCATGAGTAGTCACGTGATTTGTGCATAACCAGGCAGGTGATCAGTGTATGATAGGCCACGTGAGCAGTGCATGATAGCCACGTGATCAGTGCATGATCAGATTCGGGAGCAGAGTATGATCAGCCACTTGATCAGTGCATGATAACCACGTGATCACTGCATGATCTGTCACATGATCAGTGTATGATCATCCACGTGATCAGTGCATGGGCAGTCATGTGATCAGTGCATGATATAGACGTGATCAGTGCATGATCAGTCTCGTGATCAGTGTATGATCAACCACGTGATCAGTGCACGATAGCCCGATGATCACTGCAAGATCAGTCACGTGATCAGTGTATGATCAGCCAAGTAATCAGTGCATGATAGCCAGATGATCAGAGCAGGATCAGTCACGTAATTAGTGCATGGTCAATCACGTGATCAGTGCATGATCAGTCACGTGATCAGTGTATGATCATCCAAGTAATCAGTGCATGATAGCCAACTGATTAGTGCATGATCAGTCACGTGATCAGTGCATGATGAGTCACGTGATCAGTGTATGATCATCCACGTGATCAGTGCATGTGGAGTCATGTAATCCATGCATGATAGCGCCGTGATCTGTGCCAGATCACTCACGTGATCAGTCCACAATCAGCCATGTGATCAGTGAATAATAGCTACGTGATCAGTGCATGATCAGTCCTGTGACGAGCGTATGATCAGCCAAGTGATCAGTGCAAGATAGCTACGTGATCAGTGCATGATCAGTCACAGATCAGTGCATGATAGCCACGTGATCAGTGCATACAATTACGTGATCAGTGCATGGGCAATCATGTGATCAGTGCATGAGAGCCACGTGATCAGTGCATGATCAGTCACATGATAGGTGTGTGATCAGCCACGTGAACAGTGCATGCTCAGTCACGTGATCAGGGCCTGCTGAGCTGCGTGATTACTGTCTGCTCATCTGCTTGACAATTGCCAGCTGAGGTGCACGATTCCTGCCTGTCATCTCCTTGACAATTGCCACCTGTGCTGTGTAATTCCTGCCTGCTCATCTACTTGATTATTGCCAGCTGAGCATCATGATTTCTTAGAGCTGAGTTCCATGATTATTGCCTGCTGACTGATTCCTGCCCACTCAGCTCTTTGTTCATTGCCTCCAGAGTCACATGATCAGTGTATGATACCAAACATGATCAGCGCATGATCAGTCACATGATCAATGCATGATAAGCCAGGTGATCAGTGCATGATCAATTACATGATCAGTGCTTGATCAGTCATGTGACCAGTACATGGTAGCTGGGTGATCATTGCATGATCAACACGTGAGCAGTGCATGATAGGCACGTGATCAGTGCATGATCACTAACGTGATCAGTGCATGATCACTCAGGTCATCAGTGCATGATCAGCCACGTGATCGCTGCCTTATCAATTACGTGATCAGTGCATGATCACTCACGTGACCAGTACATGTTAGCTACGTGATCATTGCATGATCAGCCACGTGAGCATTGCATGATAGCCACGTGATCAGTGCATGATAAGTCACGTGAACAGTGCATGATAAGTCACCTGATCAGTGCATGATCAATTACATGATCAGTGCATGATCAGTCACGTGACCAGTACATGGTAGCTATGTGATCATTGCATGATCAGCCACGTAAGCAGTGCATGATAGCCACATGATCACAGCATGATCAGTCACGTGATCAGTGCATGATCAGTCACGTGATCAGTGCATGATCAATTACTTTACCATTGTATGATCAGTCACGTGACCAGTACATGTTAGCTATGTGATCAATGCAGGATCAAACACGTGAACAGTGCAGGATAGACACGTGATCATTGCATGATCAGCTACGTGAGCAGTGTATGATCAGCCACGTGATCAGTGCATGGTCAGACACGTGAACATTGTATGATCAGCCGTGTGATCAGTGCATGATATCCAAGTGATCAGGGCATGATCAATCACGTGATCAGTGTATGATCAGCCACGTGAACAGTGCATGCTCAGTCACGTGATCAAGGCCTGATGAGCTGCTTTATTCGTCTCTGCTCACCTGCTTGACAATTGCCGGCTGAGCTGCACGATTCCTGCCTGTCATCTGCTTGACAATTGCCAGCTGTGCTGCGTAATTCCTGCCTGCTCATCTGCTTGATTATTGCCAGCTGATCAGCATGATTCCTCACAGCTGAGTTCCATGACTATTGCCTGCTGACTGTTTGATTCGTGCCTACTCAGCTATTTGTTTCTTGCCTCCAGAGGCACATGATCAGTGTATGATAGCAAACATGATCAGCGCATGATCAGTCACATGATCAGCGCCATTAAGTCAGGTGATCACTACATGATAGTCATGTGATCAGTCCATGCTCAGTCACGGTATCAGTGAATGCTGAGCCACGTGATCAGTGCGAGCACATTAACATAATCAGCCCCTTTCAGGCACATGATCACTGCATGATAAACACGTGATCAGTGCGTGATCAGCCACGTGGTCACTGCATGCGTATTCACGTGTCAATGCATGATAACTACGTGATCAGTGCATTATCGGTCACATGATCATTGCATGATTAGTCACGTGATCAGTGCATGATCAGCCACGTGAGCAGTGAATGATCATGCACAATATCAGTGCATGCGCAGTCACGTGATTAGTGCATGATACCCAGGTGATCAGTGCATGATCAGTCACATGAGCAGTGTATGATCAGCCACGTGAACAGTGGGTGCTCAGTCACGTGTTCAGGGCCTGCTGAGCTGCGTTATTCCTCTCTGCTCACCTGCTTGAAAATTGCCAACTGAGCTGCATGATTCCTGCCTGTCATCTGCTTGACAATTGCCAGCTGTGCTGTGTAATTCCTGCCTCCTCAGCTGCTGGATTATTGCCAGCTGAGCCGCATGATTCCTCACAGCTGAGTTCCATGATTATTGCCTGCTGACTGTTTGATTCGTGTCTACTCAGCTCTTTGTTTATTGCCTCCAGAGGCACATGATCAGTGTATGAGAGCAAACATGATCAGCGCATGATCAGTCACATGATCTGCGCCATTAAGTCACGTGATCACTACATGAGAGTCATGTGATCAGTTCATGCTCATTCACGGTATCAGTGCATGACAGGCACATGATCAGTGCATGATATCCACGTGATCAGTGCATTATAGCCACGTGATCAGTTCATGATTAGGACGTGATCTGTGCATGACCAGGCACGTGATCAGTGTATGATCAGGCAGGTGATCAGTGCATGATAGCCACGTGATCAGTGCATGATCAGTCACGTGATAAGTGCATGAACAGTCACGTGATCAGTGCATGATGATCCACGTGATCAGTGCATGATCAATTTCGTGATCAGTGTATGATCAGTCACGTGACCAGTACATGGTAGCTACGTGAACATTTCATGATCAGCCACGTCAGCAGTGCATGATAGCCACGTGATCAGTGCATGATCAGTTTTGGGAGCAGAGTATGATCAGCCACTTGATCAGTGCTTGATAGCCACGTGATCAGTGCCTGATCAATTACGTGATCAGTGCATGATCACTCACGTGACCAGTACATGGTAGCTACGTGATCATTGCATGATCAGCCACGTGACCCGTGCATGATGGCCAGGAGATCAGTGCATGATCAGTCACATGAACAGTGCATGATATGTCACCTGATCAGTGCAGGATCAATTACATGATCAGTGCATGATCACTTACGTGACCAGTACATGGTAGCTACGTGATCATTGCATGATCAGCCACATGAGCAGTGCATGATAGCCACGTGATCAGTGCATGATAAGTCACGTGAACAGTGCATGATAAGTCTCGTGATCAGTGCATGATCAATTACATGATCAGTGCATGATCAGTCACGTGACCAGTACATGGTACCTATGTGATCATTGCATGATCAGCCACGTAAACAGTGCATGATAGCCACATGATCACCGCATGATCAGTCACGTGATCAGTGCATGATCTGTCACGTGATCAGTGCATGATCAATTACGTTACCATTGCATGATCAGTCACGTGACCAGTACATGTTAGCTATGTGATCAATGCAGGATCAAACACGTGAACAGTGCAGGATAGACACGTGATCATTGCATGATCAGCTACGTGAGCAGTGTATGATCAGCCACATGATCAGTGCATGGTCAGACACGTTAACATTGTATGATCAGCCACGTGATCAGTGTATGATCAGCCACGTGAACAGTGCATGCTCAGTCACCTGATCAAGGCCTGCTGAGCAACGTTATTTCTCTCTGCTCACCTGCTTGACAATTGACGGCTGAGCTGCACGATTCCTGCCTGTCATCTGCTTGACAATAGCCAGCTGATCAGCATGATTCCTCACAGCTGAGTTCCATGACTATTGCCTGCTGACTGTTTGATTCGTGCCTACTCAGCTCTATGTTTATTGCCTCCAGAGGCACATGATCAGTGTATGATAGCAAACATGATCAGTGCAGGATCAGTCACGTGATCAGTGTATGATCATCCACGTGATCAGTGCACGTGGAGTCATGTAATCAATGCATGATAGCGCTGTGAACTGTGCATGATCAGTCACGTGATCAGTCCACGATCAGACATGTGATCAGTGAATAATAGCCACGTGATCAGTGCTTGATCAGTCCCGTGATGAGTGTATGATCAGCCAAGTTATCAGTGCAATATAGCTACGTGATCAGTGCATGATCAGTCACAGATCAGTGCATGATAGCCACGTGATCAGTGCATACAATTACGTGATCAGTGCATGGGCAATCACGTGATCAGTGCATGATCATTTACGTGATCTGTGCATGATCAGTCACGTGACCAGTATATGGTAGCTACGTGATAATTGCATGACCAGCCACGTGAGCAGTGCATGATAGCCACGTGATGTGTGCATGATCAGTTACGTGAGCAGAGTATGATCAGCCACGTGATCAGTGCATGAGTGCCACGTGATCAGTGCATGATCAGTCACGTGACAGGTGTGTGATCAGCCACGTGAACAGTGCATGATCAGTCACATGATCAGTGCATGATCAGCCACGTCATCATTGCATGATAGCCACGTGATCAGTGCATACAATTAAGTGATCAGTGCATGATCAGTCACATGACCAGTACATGGTTGCTACGTGATCATTGCATGATCAGCCACCTGAGCAGAGCATGAGAGCCACGTGATCAGTGCATGATCAGTCACGTGATCAGTACATGATCAGTCACGTGAACAGTGCATGATCATTTATGTGATCTGTGCATGATCAGTCACGTGACCAGTATATGGTAGCTACGTGATCATTGCATGACCAGCCTCGTGAACAGTGCATGATAGCCAGGTGATGTGTGCATGATCAGTTGCATGAGCAGAGTATGATCAGCCACGTGATCAGTGCATGAGTGCCACGTGATCAGTGCATGATCAGTTATGTGAGCAGTGTATGATCAGTCACGTGATCAGTGCATTGTCAGACACGTGAACAGTGTATCATCACCCATGTGATTAGTGCATGATGTCCAAGTGATCAGGGCATGATCAATCACCTGATCAGTGTATGATCAGCCACGTGAACAGTGCATGCTCAGTCACGTGATCAGGGCCTGCTGAGCTGCGTGATTACTGTCTGCTCATCTGCTTGACAATTGCCAGCTGATCTGCGTAATTCCTGCCTGCTCAGCTGCTTGATTATTGCCAGCTGAGCAGCATGATTCCTCACAGATGAGTTCCATGATTATTACCTGCTGACTGTTTGATTCGTGCCTACTCAGCTCTTTGTTTATTGCCTCCAGAGGCACATGATCAGTGTATGATAGCAAACATGATCAGCGCATGATCAGTCACATGATCAGCGCCATTAAGTCACGTGATAACTACATGAGAGTCATGTGATCAGTTCATGCTCAGTCACGGTATCAGTGCATGACAGGCACGTGATCAGTGCATGATATCCACGTGATCAGTGCATTATAGCCCCGTGATCAGTTCATGATTAGGACGTGATCTGTGCATGACCAGGCAAGTGATCAGTGTATGATCAGGCAGGTGATCAGTGCATGATAGCCACGTGATCAGTGCATGATCAGTCACATGATAAGTGCATGAACAGTCATGTGATCAGTGCATGATGATCCACGTGATCAGTGCATGATCAATTTCGTGATCAGTGTATGATCAGTCTCGTGACCAGTACATGGTAGCTACGTGAACATTGCATGATCAGCCACGTCAGCAGTGCATGATAGCCACGTGATCAGTGCATGATCAGTTTCGGGAGCAGAGTATGATCAGCCACTTGATCAGTGCATGATAGCCACGTGATAAGTGCCTGATCAATTACGTGATCAGTGCATGATCACTCACGTGACCAGTACATGGTAGCTACGTGATCATTGCATGATCAGCCACGTGAGCCGTGCATGATGGCCAGGAGATCAGTGCATGATCAGTCACGTGAACAGTGCCTGATCAATTACGTAATCAGTGCATGATCACTTACGTGACCCAGTACATGGTAGCTACGTGATCATTGCATGATCAGCCACGTGAGCAGTGCATGATAGCCACGTGATCAGTGCATGATAAGTCAAGTGAACAGTGCATGATAAGTCACGTGATCAGTGCATGATCAATTACATGATCAGTGCATGATCAGTCACGTGACCAGTACATGGTAGCTATGTGATCATTGCATGATCAGCCACGTAAGCAGTGCATGATAGCCACATGATCACAGCATGTTCAGTCACGTGATCAGTGCATGATCAGTCACGTGACCAGTACATGTTAGCTATGTGATCAATGCAGGATCAAACACGTGAACAGTGCAGGATAGACACGTGATCATTGCATGATCAGCTATGTGAGCAGTGTATGATCAGCCACGTGATCAGTGCATGGTCAGACACTTGAACATTGTATGATCAGCCATGTGATCAGTGCATGATATCCAAGTGATCAGGGCATGATCAATCACGTGATCAGTGTATGATCAGCCACGTGAACAGTGCATGCTCAGTCACGTGATCAAGGCCTGCTGAGCTGCGTTATTCCTCTCTGCTCACCTGCTTGACAATTGCCGGCTGAGCTGCACGATTCCTGCCTGTCATCTGCTTGACAATTGCCAGCTGTGCTGCGTAATTCCTGCCTGCTCATCTCCTTGATTATTGCCAGCTGATCAGCATGATTCCTCACAGCTGAGTTCCATGACTATTGCCTGCTGACTGTTTGATTCGTGCCTACTCAGCTCTTTGTTTATTGCCTCCAGAGGCACATGATCAGTGTATGATAGCAAACATGATCAGTGCAGGATCAGTCACGTGATCAGTGTATGATCATCCACGTGATCAGTGCATGTGGAGTCATGTGATCAATGCATGATAGCGCCGTGAACTGTGCATGATCAGTCACGTGATCAGTCCACGATCAGACATGTGATCAGTGAATAATAGCCACGTGATCAGTGCTTGATCAGTCCCGTGGTGAGTGTATGATCAGCCAAGTGATCAGTGCAAGATAGCTACGTGATCAGTGCATGATCAGTCACAGATCAGTGCATGATAGCCACGTGATCAGTGCATACAATTACGTGATCAGTGCATGGGCAATCACGTGATCAGTGCATGATCATTTACGTGATCTGTGCATGATCAGTCACGTGACCAGTATATGGTAGCTACGTGATAATTGCATGACCAGCCACGTGAGCAGTGCATGATAGCCACGTGATGTGTGCATGATCATTTACGTGAGCAGAGTATGATCAGCCACGTGATCAGTGCATGAGTGCCACGTGATCAGTGCATGATCAGTCAGGTGACAGGTGTGTGATCAGCCACGTGAAGAGTGCATGATCAGTCACATGATCAGTGCATGATCAGCCACGTCATCAGTGCATGATAGCCACGTGATCAGTGCATACAATTACGTGATCAGTGCATGATCAGTCACGTGACCAGTACATGGTTGCTACGTGATCATTGCATGATCAGCCACGTGAGCAGAGCATGAGAGCCACGTGATCAGTGCATGATCAGTCACGTGATCAGTACATGATCAGTCACGTGAACAGTGCATGATCATTTATGTGATCTGTGCATGATCAGTCACGTGACCAGTATATGGTAGCTACGTGATCATTGCATGACCAGCCTCGTGAACAGTGCGTGATAGCCAGGTGATGTGTGCATGATCAGTTGCATGAGCAGAGTATGATCAGCCACGTGATCAGTGCATGAGTGCCACGTGATCAGTGCATGATCAGTTACGTGAGCAGTGTATGATCAGCCACGTGATCAGTGCATGGTCAGACACGTGAACAGTGTATGATCAGCCATGTGATCAGTGCATGATATCCAAGTGATCAGTGCATGATCAATCACGTGATCAGTGTATGATCAGCCACGTGAACAGTGCATGCTCAGTCACGTGATCAGGGCCTGCTGAGCTGCGTGATTACTGTCTGCTCATCTGCTTGACAATTGCCAGCTGATCTGCGTAATTCCTGCCTGCTCAGCTGCTTGATTATTGCCAGCTGAGCAGCATGATTCCTCACAGATGAGTTCCATGATTATTACCTGCTGACTGTTTGATTCGTGCCTACTCAGCTCTTTGTTTATTGCCTCCAGAGGCACATGATCAGTGTATGATAGCAAACATGATCAGCGCATGATAAGTCACATGATCAGTGCCATTAAATCACGTGATCACTACATGAGAGTCATGTGATCAGTCCATGCTCAGTCACGGTATCAGTGCATGACAGGCACGTGATCAGTGCATTATATCCACGTGATCAGTGCATTATAGCCACGTGATCAGTTCATGATTAGGACGTGATCTGTGCATGACCAGGCACGTGATCAGTGTATGATCAGGCAGGTGGTCAGTGCATGATAGCCACGTGATCAGTGCATGATCAGTCACGTGATAAGTGCATGAACAGTCACGTGATCAGTGCATGATGATCCATGTGATCAGTGCATGATCAATTTCGTGATCAGTGTATGATCAGTCACGTGACCAGTACATGGTAGCTACGTGAACATTGCATGATCAGCCACGTCAGCAGTGCATGATAGCCACGTGATCAGTGCATGATCAGTTTCGGGAGCAGAGTATGATCAGCCACTTGATCAGTGCATGATAGCCACGTGATCAGTGCCTGATCAATTACGTGATCAGTGCATGATCACTCACGTGACCAGTACATGGTAGCTACGTGAACATTGCATGATCAGCCACGTGAGCAGTGCATGATAAGTCACCTGATCAGTGCATGATCAATTACATGATCAGTGCATGATCAGTCACGTGATCATTACATGGTAGCTATGTGATCATTGCATGATCAGCCACGTAAGCAGTGCATGATAGCCACATGATCACAGCATGATCAGTCACGTGATCAGCGCATGATCAGCCACGTGATCAGTGCCTGATCAATTACGTGAACAGTGCATGATCACTCACGTGACCAGTACATGGTAGCTACGTGATCATTGCATGATCAGCCACATGAGCAGTGCATGATAGCCACGTGATCAGTGCATGATAAGTCACGTGAACAGTGCATGATAAGTCACCTGATCAGTGCATGATCAATTACATGATCAGTGCATGATCAGTCACGTGACCAGTACATGGTAGCTATGTGATCATTGCATGATCCGCCACGTAAGCAGTGCATGATAGCCACATGATCACAGCATGATCAGTCACGTGATCAGTGCATGATCAGTCACGTGATCAGTGCATGATCAATTACGTTACCATTGCATGATCAGTCACGTGACCAGTACATGTTAGCTACGTGATCAATGCAGGGCCATCCACGTGAACAGTGCAGGATAGACACGTGATCAGTGCATGATCAGCTACGTGAGCAGTGTATGATCAGCCAGGTGATCAATGCATGGTCAGACACGTGAACATTGTATGATCAGCCATGTGATCAGTGCATGATATCCACGTGATCAAGGCATGATCAATCACGTGATCAGTGCATTATCAGTCACGTGATCAGTGCATGATCAATTACGTTACCATTGCATGATCAGTCACGTGACCAGTACATGTTAGCTACGTGATCAATGCAGGGTCATCCACATGAGCAGTGCATGATAGGCACGTGATCAGTGCATGATCACTTACGTGAGCAGTGTATGATCAGCCACGTGATCATTGCATGGTCAGACACGTGAACAGTGTATGATGAGCCACGTGATCAGTGCATGATATCCAAGTGATCAGTGCATGCTCAGTCACGTGATCAGGGCCTGCTGAGCTGCGTGATTACTGTCTGCTCATCTGCTTGACAATTGCCAGCTGAGGTGCACGATTCCTGCCTGTCATCTCCTTGACAATTGCCACCTGTGCTGTGTAATTCCTGCCTGCTCATCTACTTGATTATTGCCAGCTGAGCATCATGATTTCTTAGAGCTGAGTTCCATGATTATTGCCTGCTGACTGATTCCTGCCCACTCAGCTCTTTGTTCATTGCCTCCAGAGTCACATGATCAGTGTATGATACCAAACATGATCAGCGCATGATCAGTCACATGATCAATGCATGATAAGCCAGGTGATCAGTGCATGATCAATTACATGATCAGTGCTTGATCAGTCATGTGACCAGTACATGGTAGCTGGGTGATCATTGCATGATCAACACGTGAGCAGTGCATGATAGGCACGTGATCAGTGCATGATCACTAACGTGATCAGTGCATGATCACTCAGGTCATCAGTGCATGATCAGCCACGTGATCGCTGCCTTATCAATTACGTGATCAGTGCATGATCACTCACGTGACCAGTACATGTTAGCTACGTGATCATTGCATGATCAGCCACGTGAGCATTGCATGATAGCCACGTGATCAGTGCATGATAAGTCACGTGAACAGTGCATGATAAGTCACCTGATCAGTGCATGATCAATTACATGATCAGTGCATGATCAGTCACGTGACCAGTACATGGTAGCTATGTGATCATTGCATGATCAGCCACGTAAGCAGTGCATGATAGCCACATGATCACAGCATGATCAGTCACGTGATCAGTGCATGATCAGTCACGTGATCAGTGCATGATCAATTACTTTACCATTGTATGATCAGTCACGTGACCAGTACATGTTAGCTATGTGATCAATGCAGGATCAAACACGTGAACAGTGCAGGATAGACACGTGATCATTGCATGATCAGCTACGTGAGCAGTGTATGATCAGCCACGTGATCAGTGCATGGTCAGACACGTGAACATTGTATGATCAGCCGTGTGATCAGTGCATGATATCCAAGTGATCAGGGCATGATCAATCACGTGATCAGTGTATGATCAGCCACGTGAACAGTGCATGCTCAGTCACGTGATCAAGGCCTGATGAGCTGCTTTATTCGTCTCTGCTCACCTGCTTGACAATTGCCGGCTGAGCTGCACGATTCCTGCCTGTCATCTGCTTGACAATTGCCAGCTGTGCTGCGTAATTCCTGCCTGCTCATCTGCTTGATTATTGCCAGCTGATCAGCATGATTCCTCACAGCTGAGTTCCATGACTATTGCCTGCTGACTGTTTGATTCGTGCCTACTCAGCTATTTGTTTCTTGCCTCCAGAGGCACATGATCAGTGTATGATAGCAAACATGATCAGCGCATGATCAGTCACATGATCAGCGCCATTAAGTCAGGTGATCACTACATGATAGTCATGTGATCAGTCCATGCTCAGTCACGGTATCAGTGAATGCTGAGCCACGTGATCAGTGCGAGCACATTAACATAATCAGCCCCTTTCAGGCACATGATCACTGCATGATAAACACGTGATCAGTGCGTGATCAGCCACGTGGTCACTGCATGCGTATTCACGTGTCAATGCATGATAACTACGTGATCAGTGCATTATCGGTCACATGATCATTGCATGATTAGTCACGTGATCAGTGCATGATCAGCCACGTGAGCAGTGAATGATCATGCACAATATCAGTGCATGCGCAGTCACGTGATTAGTGCATGATACCCAGGTGATCAGTGCATGATCAGTCACATGATCAGTGTATGATCAGCCACGTGAACAGTGGGTGCTCAGTCACGTGTTCAGGGCCTGCTGAGCTGCGTTATTCCTCTCTGCTCACCTGCTTGAAAATTGCCAACTGAGCTGCATGATTCCTGCCTGTCATCTGCTTGACAATTGCCAGCTGTGCTGTGTAATTCCTGCCTCCTCAGCTGCTGGATTATTGCCAGCTGAGCCGCATGATTCCTCACAGCTGAGTTCCATGATTATTGCCTGCTGACTGTTTGATTCGTGTCTACTCAGCTCTTTGTTTATTGCCTCCAGAGGCACATGATCAGTGTATGAGAGCAAACATGATCAGCGCATGATCAGTCACATGATCTGCGCCATTAAGTCACGTGATCACTACATGAGAGTCATGTGATCAGTTCATGCTCATTCACGGTATCAGTGCATGACAGGCACATGATCAGTGCATGATATCCACGTGATCAGTGCATTATAGCCACGTGATCAGTTCATGATTAGGGCGTGATCTGTGCATGACCAGGCACGTGATCAGTGTATGATCAGGCAGGTGATCAGTGCATGATAGCCACGTGATCAGTGCATGATCAGTCACGTGATAAGTGCATGAACAGTCACGTGATCAGTGCATGATGATCCACGTGATCAGTGCATGATCAATTTCGTGATCAGTGTATGATCAGTCACGTGACCAGTACATGGTAGCTACGTGAACATTTCATGATCAGCCACGTCAGCAGTGCATGATAGCCACGTGATCAGTGCATGATCAGTTTTGGGAGCAGAGTATGATCAGCCACTTGATCAGTGCTTGATAGCCACGTGATCAGTGCCTGATCAATTACGTGATCAGTGCATGATCACTCACGTGACCAGTACATGGTAGCTACGTGATCATTGCATGATCAGCCACGTGACCCGTGCATGATGGCCAGGAGATCAGTGCATGATCAGTCACATGAACAGTGCATGATATGTCACCTGATCAGTGCAGGATCAATTACATGATCAGTGCATGATCACTTACGTGACCAGTACATGGTAGCTACGTGATCATTGCATGATCAGCCACATGAGCAGTGCATGATAGCCACGTGATCAGTGCATGATAAGTCACGTGAACAGTGCATGATAAGTCTCGTGATCAGTGCATGATCAATTACATGATCAGTGCATGATCAGTCACGTGACCAGTACATGGTACCTATGTGATCATTGCATGATCAGCCACGTAAACAGTGCATGATAGCCACATGATCACCGCATGATCAGTCACGTGATCAGTGCATGATCTGTCACGTGATCAGTGCATGATCAATTACGTTACCATTGCATGATCAGTCACGTGACCAGTACATGTTAGCTATGTGATCAATGCAGGATCAAACACGTGAACAGTGCAGGATAGACACGTGATCATTGCATGATCAGCTACGTGAGCAGTGTATGATCAGCCACATGATCAGTGCATGGTCAGACACGTTAACATTGTATGATCAGCCACGTGATCAGTGTATGATCAGCCACGTGAACAGTGCATGCTCAGTCACCTGATCAAGGCCTGCTGAGCAACGTTATTTCTCTCTGCTCACCTGCTTGACAATTGACGGCTGAGCTGCACGATTCCTGCCTGTCATCTGCTTGACAATAGCCAGCTGATCAGCATGATTCCTCACAGCTGAGTTCCATGACTATTGCCTGCTGACTGTTTGATTCGTGCCTACTCAGCTCTATGTTTATTGCCTCCAGAGGCACATGATCAGTGTATGATAGCAAACATGATCAGTGCAGGATCAGTCACGTGATCAGTGTATGATCATCCACGTGATCAGTGCACGTGGAGTCATGTAATCAATGCATGATAGCGCTGTGAACTGTGCATGATCAGTCACGTGATCAGTCCACGATCAGACATGTGATCAGTGAATAATAGCCACGTGATCAGTGCTTGATCAGTCCCGTGATGAGTGTATGATCAGCCAAGTTATCAGTGCAATATAGCTACGTGATCAGTGCATGATCAGTCACAGATCAGTGCATGATAGCCACGTGATCAGTGCATACAATTACGTGATCAGTGCATGGGCAATCACGTGATCAGTGCATGATCATTTACGTGATCTGTGCATGATCAGTCACGTGACCAGTATATGGTAGCTACGTGATAATTGCATGACCAGCCACGTGAGCAGTGCATGATAGCCACGTGATGTGTGCATGATCAGTTACGTGAGCAGAGTATGATCAGCCACGTGATCAGTGCATGAGTGCCACGTGATCAGTGCATGATCAGTCACGTGACAGGTGTGTGATCAGCCACGTGAACAGTGCATGATCAGTCACATGATCAGTGCATGATCAGCCACGTCATCATTGCATGATAGCCACGTGATCAGTGCATACAATTAAGTGATCAGTGCATGATCAGTCACATGACCAGTACATGGTTGCTACGTGATCATTGCATGATCAGCCACCTGAGCAGAGCATGAGAGCCACGTGATCAGTGCATGATCAGTCACGTGATCAGTACATGATCAGTCACGTGAACAGTGCATGATCATTTATGTGATCTGTGCATGATCAGTCACGTGACCAGTATATGGTAGCTACGTGATCATTGCATGACCAGCCTCGTGAACAGTGCATGATAGCCAGGTGATGTGTGCATGATCAGTTGCATGAGCAGAGTATGATCAGCCACGTGATCAGTGCATGAGTGCCACGTGATCAGTGCATGATCAGTTATGTGAGCAGTGTATGATCAGTCACGTGATCAGTGCATTGTCAGACACGTGAACAGTGTATCATCACCCATGTGATTAGTGCATGATGTCCAAGTGATCAGGGCATGATCAATCACCTGATCAGTGTATGATCAGCCACGTGAACAGTGCATGCTCAGTCACGTGATCAGGGCCTGCTGAGCTGCGTGATTACTGTCTGCTCATCTGCTTGACAATTGCCAGCTGATCTGCGTAATTCCTGCCTGCTCAGCTGCTTGATTATTGCCAGCTGAGCAGCATGATTCCTCACAGATGAGTTCCATGATTATTACCTGCTGACTGTTTGATTCGTGCCTACTCAGCTCTTTGTTTATTGCCTCCAGAGGCACATGATCAGTGTATGATAGCAAACATGATCAGCGCATGATCAGTCACATGATCAGCGCCATTAAGTCACGTGATAACTACATGAGAGTCATGTGATCAGTTCATGCTCAGTCACGGTATCAGTGCATGACAGGCACGTGATCAGTGCATGATATCCACGTGATCAGTGCATTATAGCCCCGTGATCAGTTCATGATTAGGACGTGATCTGTGCATGACCAGGCAAGTGATCAGTGTATGATCAGGCAGGTGATCAGTGCATGATAGCCACGTGATCAGTGCATGATCAGTCACATGATAAGTGCATGAACAGTCATGTGATCAGTGCATGATGATCCACGTGATCAGTGCATGATCAATTTCGTGATCAGTGTATGATCAGTCTCGTGACCAGTACATGGTAGCTACGTGAACATTGCATGATCAGCCACGTCAGCAGTGCATGATAGCCACGTGATCAGTGCATGATCAGTTTCGGGAGCAGAGTATGATCAGCCACTTGATCAGTGCATGATAGCCACGTGATAAGTGCCTGATCAATTACGTGATCAGTGCATGATCACTCACGTGACCAGTACATGGTAGCTACGTGATCATTGCATGATCAGCCACGTGAGCCGTGCATGATGGCCAGGAGATCAGTGCATGATCAGTCACGTGAACAGTGCCTGATCAATTACGTAATCAGTGCATGATCACTTACGTGACCCAGTACATGGTAGCTACGTGATCATTGCATGATCAGCCACGTGAGCAGTGCATGATAGCCACGTGATCAGTGCATGATAAGTCAAGTGAACAGTGCATGATAAGTCACGTGATCAGTGCATGATCAATTACATGATCAGTGCATGATCAGTCACGTGACCAGTACATGGTAGCTATGTGATCATTGCATGATCAGCCACGTAAGCAGTGCATGATAGCCACATGATCACAGCATGTTCAGTCACGTGATCAGTGCATGATCAGTCACGTGACCAGTACATGTTAGCTATGTGATCAATGCAGGATCAAACACGTGAACAGTGCAGGATAGACACGTGATCATTGCATGATCAGCTATGTGAGCAGTGTATGATCAGCCACGTGATCAGTGCATGGTCAGACACTTGAACATTGTATGATCAGCCATGTGATCAGTGCATGATATCCAAGTGATCAGGGCATGATCAATCACGTGATCAGTGTATGATCAGCCACGTGAACAGTGCATGCTCAGTCACGTGATCAAGGCCTGCTGAGCTGCGTTATTCCTCTCTGCTCACCTGCTTGACAATTGCCGGCTGAGCTGCACGATTCCTGCCTGTCATCTGCTTGACAATTGCCAGCTGTGCTGCGTAATTCCTGCCTGCTCATCTCCTTGATTATTGCCAGCTGATCAGCATGATTCCTCACAGCTGAGTTCCATGACTATTGCCTGCTGACTGTTTGATTCGTGCCTACTCAGCTCTTTGTTTATTGCCTCCAGAGGCACATGATCAGTGTATGATAGCAAACATGATCAGTGCAGGATCAGTCACGTGATCAGTGTATGATCATCCACGTGATCAGTGCATGTGGAGTCATGTGATCAATGCATGATAGCGCCGTGAACTGTGCATGATCAGTCACGTGATCAGTCCACGATCAGACATGTGATCAGTGAATAATAGCCACGTGATCAGTGCTTGATCAGTCCCGTGGTGAGTGTATGATCAGCCAAGTGATCAGTGCAAGATAGCTACGTGATCAGTGCATGATCAGTCACAGATCAGTGCATGATAGCCACGTGATCAGTGCATACAATTACGTGATCAGTGCATGGGCAATCACGTGATCAGTGCATGATCATTTACGTGATCTGTGCATGATCAGTCACGTGACCAGTATATGGTAGCTACGTGATAATTGCATGACCAGCCACGTGAGCAGTGCATGATAGCCACGTGATGTGTGCATGATCATTTACGTGAGCAGAGTATGATCAGCCACGTGATCAGTGCATGAGTGCCACGTGATCAGTGCATGATCAGTCAGGTGACAGGTGTGTGATCAGCCACGTGAAGAGTGCATGATCAGTCACATGATCAGTGCATGATCAGCCACGTCATCAGTGCATGATAGCCACGTGATCAGTGCATACAATTACGTGATCAGTGCATGATCAGTCACGTGACCAGTACATGGTTGCTACGTGATCATTGCATGATCAGCCACGTGAGCAGAGCATGAGAGCCACGTGATCAGTGCATGATCAGTCACGTGATCAGTACATGATCAGTCACGTGAACAGTGCATGATCATTTATGTGATCTGTGCATGATCAGTCACGTGACCAGTATATGGTAGCTACGTGATCATTGCATGACCAGCCTCGTGAACAGTGCGTGATAGCCAGGTGATGTGTGCATGATCAGTTGCATGAGCAGAGTATGATCAGCCACGTGATCAGTGCATGAGTGCCACGTGATCAGTGCATGATCAGTTACGTGAGCAGTGTATGATCAGCCACGTGATCAGTGCATGGTCAGACACGTGAACAGTGTATGATCAGCCATGTGATCAGTGCATGATATCCAAGTGATCAGTGCATGATCAATCACGTGATCAGTGTATGATCAGCCACGTGAACAGTGCATGCTCAGTCACGTGATCAGGGCCTGCTGAGCTGCGTGATTACTGTCTGCTCATCTGCTTGACAATTGCCAGCTGATCTGCGTAATTCCTGCCTGCTCAGCTGCTTGATTATTGCCAGCTGAGCAGCATGATTCCTCACAGATGAGTTCCATGATTATTACCTGCTGACTGTTTGATTCGTGCCTACTCAGCTCTTTGTTTATTGCCTCCAGAGGCACATGATCAGTGTATGATAGCAAACATGATCAGCGCATGATAAGTCACATGATCAGTGCCATTAAATCACGTGATCACTACATGAGAGTCATGTGATCAGTCCATGCTCAGTCACGGTATCAGTGCATGACAGGCACGTGATCAGTGCATTATATCCACGTGATCAGTGCATTATAGCCACGTGATCAGTTCATGATTAGGGCGTGATCTGTGCATGACCAGGCACGTGATCAGTGTATGATCAGGCAGGTGGTCAGTGCATGATAGCCACGTGATCAGTGCATGATCAGTCACGTGATAAGTGCATGAACAGTCACGTGATCAGTGCATGATGATCCATGTGATCAGTGCATGATCAATTTCGTGATCAGTGTATGATCAGTCACGTGACCAGTACATGGTAGCTACGTGAACATTGCATGATCAGCCACGTCAGCAGTGCATGATAGCCACGTGATCAGTGCATGATCAGTTTCGGGAGCAGAGTATGATCAGCCACTTGATCAGTGCATGATAGCCACGTGATCAGTGCCTGATCAATTACGTGATCAGTGCATGATCACTCACGTGACCAGTACATGGTAGCT
Source organism: Bos javanicus (assembly GCF_032452875.1). Classification (NCBI taxonomy): domain Eukaryota; kingdom Metazoa; phylum Chordata; class Mammalia; order Artiodactyla; family Bovidae; genus Bos; species Bos javanicus. The sequence goes on from NW_026893637.1 coordinate 782,557, forward strand.
ACGTGAACATTGCATGATCAGCCACGTGAGCAGTGCATGATAAGTCACCTGATCAGTGCATGATCAATTACATGATCAGTGCATGATCAGTCACGTGATCATTACATGGTAGCTATGTGATCATTGCATGATCAGCCACGTAAGCAGTGCATGATAGCCACATGATCACAGCATGATCAGTCACGTGATCAGCGCATGATCAGCCACGTGATCAGTGCCTGATCAATTACGTGAACAGTGCATGATCACTCACGTGACCAGTACATGGTAGCTACGTGATCATTGCATGATCAGCCACATGAGCAGTGCATGATAGCCACGTGATCAGTGCATGATAAGTCACGTGAACAGTGCATGATAAGTCACCTGATCAGTGCATGATCAATTACATGATCAGTGCATGATCAGTCACGTGACCAGTACATGGTAGCTATGTGATCATTGCATGATCCGCCACGTAAGCAGTGCATGATAGCCACATGATCACAGCATGATCAGTCACGTGATCAGTGCATGATCAGTCACGTGATCAGTGCATGATCAATTACGTTACCATTGCATGATCAGTCACGTGACCAGTACATGTTAGCTACGTGATCAATGCAGGGCCATCCACGTGAACAGTGCAGGATAGACACGTGATCAGTGCATGATCAGCTACGTGAGCAGTGTATGATCAGCCAGGTGATCAATGCATGGTCAGACACGTGAACATTGTATGATCAGCCATGTGATCAGTGCATGATATCCACGTGATCAAGGCATGATCAATCACGTGATCAGTGCATTATCAGTCACGTGATCAGTGCATGATCAATTACGTTACCATTGCATGATCAGTCACGTGACCAGTACATGTTAGCTACGTGATCAATGCAGGGTCATCCACATGAGCAGTGCATGATAGGCACGTGATCAGTGCATGATCACTTACGTGAGCAGTGTATGATCAGCCACGTGATCATTGCATGGTCAGACACGTGAACAGTGTATGATGAGCCACGTGATCAGTGCATGATATCCAAGTGATCAGTGCATGCTCAGTCACGTGATCAGGGCCTGCTGAGCTGCGTGATTACTGTCTGCTCATCTGCTTGACAATTGCCAGCTGAGCTGCACGATTCCTGCCTGTCATCTGCTTGGCAATTGCCAGCTGTGCTGCGTAATTTCTGCCTGCTCAGCTGCTTGATTATTGCCAGCTGAGCAGCATGATTCCTCTCAGATGAGTTCCATGATTATTGCCTGCTGACTGTTTGATTCGTGCCTACTCAGCTCTTTGTTTATTGCCTCCAGAGGCACATGATCAGTGTATGATAGCAAACATGATCAGCGCATGATCAGTCACATGATCAGCGCCATTAAGTCACGTGATCACTACATGATAGTCATGTGATCAGTCCATGCTCAGTCACGGTATCAGTGAATGCTGAGCCACGTGATCAGTGCATGATAACCAAGTGATCAGTGCATGATCAGTCACGTAAACAGTGCATGATCAGTCACGTGACCAGTACATGGTAGCTATGTGATCATTGCATGATCAGCCACGTGATCAGGGCATGATTAGTCACGTGATACGTGTGTGATCAGCCACGTGATCTGTGCAATATATCCACGTGGTCAGTGCATAATAGCCACGTGATCACTTCATTATTAGTCACGTGATCTGTGTATGACCAGGCACGTGATCAGTGTATGATCAGCCACGTGGTCAGTGTATGATCAGCCACGTGATCAGTGCACGATCATTTACGTGAACAGTGCATGATCAGTCACGTGACCAGTACACGATAGGTATGTGATCATTGTATGATCAGCCACGTAAGCAGTGCATGATAGCCACGTGATCAGTGCATGATCAGTCACGTGATCAGTGCATGTTCAATTACGTTACCATTGCATGATCAGTCACGTGATCAGTACATGCTAGCTACGTGATCATTGCAGGATCAGCCACGTGAGCAGTGCACGTGGAGTCATGTAATCAATGCATGATAGCGCTGTGAACTGTGCATGATCAGTCACGTGATCAGTCCACGATCAGACATGTGATCAGTGAATAATAGCCACGTGATCAGTGCTTGATCAGTCCCGTGATGAGTGTAAGATCAGCCAAGTGATCAGTGCAAGATAGCTACGTGATCAGTGCATGATCAGTCACAGATCAGTGCATGATAGCCACGTGATCAGTGCATACAATTACGTGATCAGTGCATGGGCAATCACGTGATCAGTGCATGATCATTTACGTGATCTGTGCATGATCAGTCACGTGACCAGTATATGGTAGCTACGTGATAATTGCATGACCAGCCACGTGAGCAGTGCATGATAGCCACGTGATGTGTGCATGATCAGTTACGTGAGCAGAGTATGATCAGCCACGTGATCAGTGCATGAGTGCCACGTGATCAGTGCATGATCAGTCAGGTGACAGGTGTGTGATCAGCCACGTGAACAGTGCATGATCAGTCACATGATCAGTGCATGATCAGCCACGTCATCAGTGCATGATAGCCACGTGATCAGTGCATACAATTAAGTGATCAGTGCATGATCATTCACATGACCAGTACATGGTTGCTACGTGATCATTGCATGATCAGCCACGTGAGCAGAGCATGAGAGCCACGTGATCAGTGCATGATCAGTCACGTGATCAGTACATGATCAGTCACGTGAACAGTGCATGATCATTTATGTGATCTGTGCATGATCAGTCAGGTGACCAGTATATGGTAGCTACGTGATCATTGCATGACCAGCCTCGTGAACAGTGCATGATAGCCAGGTGATGTGTGCATGATCAGTTGCATGAGCAGAGTATGATCAGCCACGTGATCAGTGCATGATCAGTTACGTGAGCAGTGTATGATCAGCCACGTGATCAGTGCATTGTCAGACACGTGAACAGTGTATCATCACCCATGTGATTAGTGCATGATGTCCAAGTGATCAGGGCATGATCAATCACCTGATCAGTGTATGATCAGCCACGTGAACAGTGCATGCTCAGTCACGTGATCAGGGCCTGCTGAGCTGCGTGATTACTGTCTGCTCATCTGCTTGACAATTGCCAGCTGATCTGCGTAATTCCTGCCTGCTCAGCTGCTTGATTATTGCCAGCTGAGCAGCATGATTCCTCACAGATGAGTTCCATGATTATTACCTGCTGACTGTTTGATTCGTGCCTACTCAGCTCTTTGTTTATTGCCTCCAGAGGCACATGATCAGTGTATGATAGCAAACATGATCAGCGCATGATCAGTCACATGATCAGCGCCATTAAGTCACGTGATCACTACATGATAGTCATGTGATCAGTCCATGCTCAGTCACGGTATCAGTGAATGCTGAGCCACGTGATCAGTGCATGATAACCAAGTGATCAGTGCATGATCAGTCACGTAAACAGTGCATGATCAGTCACGTGACCAGTACATGGTAGCTATGTGATCATTGCATGATCAGCCACGTGATCAGGGCATGATTAGTCACGTGATCCGTGTGTGATCAGCCACGTGATCTGTGCAATATATCCACGTGGTCAGTGCATAATAGCCACGTGATCACTTCATTATTAGTCACGTGATCTGTGTATGACCAGGCACGTGATCAGTGTATGATCAGCCACGTGGTCAGTGTATGATCAGCCACGTGATCAGTGCACGATCATTTACGTGAACAGTGCATGATCAGTCACGTGACCAGTACACGATAGGTATGTGATCATTGTATGATCAGCCACGTAAGCAGTGCATGATAGCCACGTGATCAGTGCATGATCAGTCACGTGATCAGTGCATGTTCAATTACGTTACCATTGCATGATCAGTCACGTGATCAGTACATGCTAGCTACGTGATCATTGCAGGATCAGCCACGTGAGCAGTGCACGTGGAGTCATGTAATCAATGCATGATAGCGCTGTGAACTGTGCATGATCAGTCACGTGATCAGTCCACGATCAGACATGTGATCAGTGAATAATAGCCACGTGATCAGTGCTTGATCAGTCCCGTGATGAGTGTAAGATCAGCCAAGTGATCAGTGCAAGATAGCCACGTGATCAGTGCATGATCAGTCACAGATCAGTGCATGATAGCCACGTGATCAGTGCATACAATTACGTGATCAGTGCATGGGCAATCACGTGATCAGTGCATGATCATTTACGTGATCTGTGCATGATCAGTCACGTGACCAGTATATGGTAGCTACGTGATAATTGCATGACCAGCCACGTGAGCAGTGCATGATAGCCACGTGATGTGTGCATGATCAGTTACGTGAGCAGAGTATGATCAGCCACGTGATCAGTGCATGAGTGCCACGTGATCAGTGCATGATCAGTCAGGTGACAGGTGTGTGATCAGCCACGTGAAGAGTGCATGATCAGTCACATGATCAGTGCATGATCAGCCACGTCATCAGTGCATGATAGCCACGTGATCAGTGCATACAATTACGTGATCAGTGCATGATCAGTCACGTGACCAGTACATGGTTGCTACGTGATCATTGCATGATCAGCCACGTGAGCAGAGCATGAGAGCCACGTGATCAGTGCATGATCAGTCACGTGATCAGTACATGATCAGTCACGTGAACAGTGCATGATCATTTATGTGATCTGTGCATGATCAGTCACGTGACCAGTATATGGTAGCTACGTGATCATTGCATGACCAGCCTCGTGAACAGTGCGTGATAGCCAGGTGATGTGTGCATGATCAGTTGCATGAGCAGAGTATGATCAGCCACGTGATCAGTGCATGAGTGCCACGTGATCAGTGCATGATCAGTTACGTGAGCAGTGTATGATCAGCCACGTGATCAGTGCATGGTCAGACACGTGAACAGTGTATGATCAGCCATGTGATCAGTGCATGATATCCAAGTGATCAGTGCATGATCAATCACGTGATCAGTGTATGATCAGCCACGTGAACAGTGCATGCTCAGTCACGTGATCAGGGCCTGCTGAGCTGCGTGATTACTGTCTGCTCATCTGCTTGACAATTGCCAGCTGATCTGCGTAATTCCTGCCTGCTCAGCTGCTTGATTATTGCCAGCTGAGCAGCATGATTCCTCACAGATGAGTTCCATGATTATTACCTGCTGACTGTTTGATTCGTGCCTACTCAGCTCTTTGTTTATTGCCTCCAGAGGCACATGATCAGTGTATGATAGCAAACATGATCAGCGCATGATAAGTCACATGATCAGTGCCATTAAATCACGTGATCACTACATGAGAGTCATGTGATCAGTCCATGCTCAGTCACGGTATCAGTGCATGACAGGCACGTGATCAGTGCATTATATCCACGTGATCAGTGCATTATAGCCACGTGATCAGTTCATGATTAGGGCGTGATCTGTGCATGACCAGGCACGTGATCAGTGTATGATCAGGCAGGTGGTCAGTGCATGATAGCCACGTGATCAGTGCATGATCAGTCACGTGATAAGTGCATGAACAGTCACGTGATCAGTGCATGATGATCCATGTGATCAGTGCATGATCAATTTCGTGATCAGTGTATGATCAGTCACGTGACCAGTACATGGTAGCTACGTGAACATTGCATGATCAGCCACGTCAGCAGTGCATGATAGCCACGTGATCAGTGCATGATCAGTTTCGGGAGCAGAGTATGATCAGCCACTTGATCAGTGCATGATAGCCACGTGATCAGTGCCTGATCAATTACGTGATCAGTGCATGATCACTCACGTGACCAGTACATGGTAGCTACGTGAACATTGCATGATCAGCCACGTGAGCAGTGCATGATAAGTCACCTGATCAGTGCATGATCAATTACATGATCAGTGCATGATCAGTCACGTGATCATTACATGGTAGCTATGTGATCATTGCATGATCAGCCACGTAAGCAGTGCATGATAGCCACATGATCACAGCATGATCAGTCACGTGATCAGCGCATGATCAGCCACGTGATCAGTGCCTGATCAATTACGTGAACAGTGCATGATCACTCACGTGACCAGTACATGGTAGCTACGTGATCATTGCATGATCAGCCACATGAGCAGTGCATGATAGCCACGTGATCAGTGCATGATAAGTCACGTGAACAGTGCATGATAAGTCACCTGATCAGTGCATGATCAATTACATGATCAGTGCATGATCAGTCACGTGACCAGTACATGGTAGCTATGTGATCATTGCATGATCCGCCACGTAAGCAGTGCATGATAGCCACATGATCACAGCATGATCAGTCACGTGATCAGTGCATGATCAGTCACGTGATCAGTGCATGATCAATTACGTTACCATTGCATGATCAGTCACGTGACCAGTACATGTTAGCTACGTGATCAATGCAGGGCCATCCACGTGAACAGTGCAGGATAGACACGTGATCAGTGCATGATCAGCTACGTGAGCAGTGTATGATCAGCCAGGTGATCAATGCATGGTCAGACACGTGAACATTGTATGATCAGCCATGTGATCAGTGCATGATATCCACGTGATCAAGGCATGATCAATCACGTGATCAGTGCATTATCAGTCACGTGATCAGTGCATGATCAATTACGTTACCATTGCATGATCAGTCACGTGACCAGTACATGTTAGCTACGTGATCAATGCAGGGTCATCCACATGAGCAGTGCATGATAGGCACGTGATCAGTGCATGATCACTTACGTGAGCAGTGTATGATCAGCCACGTGATCATTGCATGGTCAGACACGTGAACAGTGTATGATGAGCCACGTGATCAGTGCATGATATCCAAGTGATCAGTGCATGCTCAGTCACGTGATCAGGGCCTGCTGAGCTGCGTGATTACTGTCTGCTCATCTGCTTGACAATTGCCAGCTGAGCTGCACGATTCCTGCCTGTCATCTGCTTGGCAATTGCCAGCTGTGCTGCGTAATTTCTGCCTGCTCAGCTGCTTGATTATTGCCAGCTGAGCAGCATGATTCCTCTCAGATGAGTTCCATGATTATTGCCTGCTGACTGTTTGATTCGTGCCTACTCAGCTCTTTGTTTATTGCCTCCAGAGGCACATGATCAGTGTATGATAGCAAACATGATCAGCGCATGATCAGTCACATGATCAGCGCCATTAAGTCACGTGATCACTACATGATAGTCATGTGATCAGTCCATGCTCAGTCACGGTATCAGTGAATGCTGAGCCACGTGATCAGTGCATGATAACCAAGTGATCAGTGCATGATCAGTCACGTAAACAGTGCATGATCAGTCACGTGACCAGTACATGGTAGCTATGTGATCATTGCATGATCAGCCACGTGATCAGGGCATGATTAGTCACGTGATACGTGTGTGATCAGCCACGTGATCTGTGCAATATATCCACGTGGTCAGTGCATAATAGCCACGTGATCACTTCATTATTAGTCACGTGATCTGTGTATGACCAGGCACGTGATCAGTGTATGATCAGCCACGTGGTCAGTGTATGATCAGCCACGTGATCAGTGCACGATCATTTACGTGAACAGTGCATGATCAGTCACGTGACCAGTACACGATAGGTATGTGATCATTGTATGATCAGCCACGTAAGCAGTGCATGATAGCCACGTGATCAGTGCATGATCAGTCACGTGATCAGTGCATGTTCAATTACGTTACCATTGCATGATCAGTCACGTGATCAGTACATGCTAGCTACGTGATCATTGCAGGATCAGCCACGTGAGCAGTGCACGTGGAGTCATGTAATCAATGCATGATAGCGCTGTGAACTGTGCATGATCAGTCACGTGATCAGTCCACGATCAGACATGTGATCAGTGAATAATAGCCACGTGATCAGTGCTTGATCAGTCCCGTGATGAGTGTAAGATCAGCCAAGTGATCAGTGCAAGATAGCTACGTGATCAGTGCATGATCAGTCACAGATCAGTGCATGATAGCCACGTGATCAGTGCATACAATTACGTGATCAGTGCATGGGCAATCACGTGATCAGTGCATGATCATTTACGTGATCTGTGCATGATCAGTCACGTGACCAGTATATGGTAGCTACGTGATAATTGCATGACCAGCCACGTGAGCAGTGCATGATAGCCACGTGATGTGTGCATGATCAGTTACGTGAGCAGAGTATGATCAGCCACGTGATCAGTGCATGAGTGCCACGTGATCAGTGCATGATCAGTCAGGTGACAGGTGTGTGATCAGCCACGTGAACAGTGCATGATCAGTCACATGATCAGTGCATGATCAGCCACGTCATCAGTGCATGATAGCCACGTGATCAGTGCATACAATTAAGTGATCAGTGCATGATCATTCACATGACCAGTACATGGTTGCTACGTGATCATTGCATGATCAGCCACGTGAGCAGAGCATGAGAGCCACGTGATCAGTGCATGATCAGTCACGTGATCAGTACATGATCAGTCACGTGAACAGTGCATGATCATTTATGTGATCTGTGCATGATCAGTCAGGTGACCAGTATATGGTAGCTACGTGATCATTGCATGACCAGCCTCGTGAACAGTGCATGATAGCCAGGTGATGTGTGCATGATCAGTTGCATGAGCAGAGTATGATCAGCCACGTGATCAGTGCATGATCAGTTACGTGAGCAGTGTATGATCAGCCACGTGATCAGTGCATTGTCAGACACGTGAACAGTGTATCATCACCCATGTGATTAGTGCATGATGTCCAAGTGATCAGGGCATGATCAATCACCTGATCAGTGTATGATCAGCCACGTGAACAGTGCATGCTCAGTCACGTGATCAGGGCCTGCTGAGCTGCGTGATTACTGTCTGCTCATCTGCTTGACAATTGCCAGCTGATCTGCGTAATTCCTGCCTGCTCAGCTGCTTGATTATTGCCAGCTGAGCAGCATGATTCCTCACAGATGAGTTCCATGATTATTACCTGCTGACTGTTTGATTCGTGCCTACTCAGCTCTTTGTTTATTGCCTCCAGAGGCACATGATCAGTGTATGATAGCAAACATGATCAGCGCATGATCAGTCACATGATCAGCGCCATTAAGTCACGTGATCACTACATGATAGTCATGTGATCAGTCCATGCTCAGTCACGGTATCAGTGAATGCTGAGCCACGTGATCAGTGCATGATAACCAAGTGATCAGTGCATGATCAGTCACGTAAACAGTGCATGATCAGTCACGTGACCAGTACATGGTAGCTATGTGATCATTGCATGATCAGCCACGTGATCAGGGCATGATTAGTCACGTGATACGTGTGTGATCAGCCACGTGATCTGTGCAATATATCCACGTGGTCAGTGCATAATAGCCACGTGATCACTTCATTATTAGTCACGTGATCTGTGTATGACCAGGCACGTGATCAGTGTATGATCAGCCACGTGGTCAGTGTATGATCAGCCACGTGATCAGTGCACGATCATTTACGTGAACAGTGCATGATCAGTCACGTGACCAGTACACGATAGGTATGTGATCATTGTATGATCAGCCACGTAAGCAGTGCATGATAGCCACGTGATCAGTGCATGATCAGTCACGTGATCAGTGCATGTTCAATTACGTTACCATTGCATGATCAGTCACGTGATCAGTACATGCTAGCTACGTGATCATTGCAGGATCAGCCACGTGAGCAGTGCACGTGGAGTCATGTAATCAATGCATGATAGCGCTGTGAACTGTGCATGATCAGTCACGTGATCAGTCCACGATCAGACATGTGATCAGTGAATAATAGCCACGTGATCAGTGCTTGATCAGTCCCGTGATGAGTGTAAGATCAGCCAAGTGATCAGTGCAAGATAGCTACGTGATCAGTGCATGATCAGTCACAGATCAGTGCATGATAGCCACGTGATCAGTGCATACAATTACGTGATCAGTGCATGGGCAATCACGTGATCAGTGCATGATCATTTACGTGATCTGTGCATGATCAGTCACGTGACCAGTATATGGTAGCTACGTGATAATTGCATGACCAGCCACGTGAGCAGTGCATGATAGCCACGTGATGTGTGCATGATCAGTTACGTGAGCAGAGTATGATCAGCCACGTGATCAGTGCATGAGTGCCACGTGATCAGTGCATGATCAGTCAGGTGACAGGTGTGTGATCAGCCACGTGAACAGTGCATGATCAGTCACATGATCAGTGCATGATCAGCCACGTCATCAGTGCATGATAGCCACGTGATCAGTGCATACAATTAAGTGATCAGTGCATGATCATTCACATGACCAGTACATGGTTGCTACGTGATCATTGCATGATCAGCCACGTGAGCAGAGCATGAGAGCCACGTGATCAGTGCATGATCAGTCACGTGATCAGTACATGATCAGTCACGTGAACAGTGCATGATCATTTATGTGATCTGTGCATGATCAGTCAGGTGACCAGTATATGGTAGCTACGTGATCATTGCATGACCAGCCTCGTGAACAGTGCATGATAGCCAGGTGATGTGTGCATGATCAGTTGCATGAGCAGAGTATGATCAGCCACGTGATCAGTGCATGAGTGCCACGTGATCAGTGCATGATCAGTTACGTGAGCAGTGTATGATCAGCCACGTGATCAGTGCATTGTCAGACACGTGAACAGTGTATCATCACCCATGTGATTAGTGCATGATGTCCAAGTGATCAGGGCATGATCAATCACCTGATCAGTGTATGATCAGCCACGTGAACAGTGCATGCTCAGTCACGTGATCAGGGCCTGCTGAGCTGCGTGATTACTGTCTGCTCATCTGCTTGACAATTGCCAGCTGATCTGCGTAATTCCTGCCTGCTCAGCTGCTTGATTATTGCCAGCTGAGCAGCATGATTCCTCACAGATGAGTTCCATGATTATTACCTGCTGACTGTTTGATTCGTGCCTACTCAGCTCTTTGTTTATTGCCTCCAGAGGCACATGATCAGTGTATGATAGCAAACATGATCAGCGCATGATCAGTCACATGATCAGCGCCATTAAGTCACGTGATCACTACATGAGAGTCATGTGATCAGTTCATGCTCAGTCACGGTATCAGTGCATGACAGGCACGTGATCAGTGCATGATATCCACGTGATCAGTGCATTATAGCCCCGTGATCAGTTCATGATTAGGACGTGATCTGTGCATGACCAGCCACGTGAGCAGTGCATGATAGCCACGTGATGTGTGCATGATCAGTTACGTGAGCAGAGTATGATCAGCCACGTGATCAGTGCATGAGTGCCTCGTGATCAGTGCATGATCAGTCACGTGATAGGTGTGTGATCAGCCACGTGAACAGTGCATGTTCAGCCACGTGATCAGTGCATGATAGCCACGTGATGTGTGCATGATCAGTTACGTGAGCAGTGTATGATCAGCCACGTGATCAGTGCATGGTCAGACACGTGAACAGTGTATAATCAGCCACGTGATCAGTGCATGATATCAAGGTGATCAGGGCATGATCAATCACGTGATCAGTGTAGGATCAGCCACGTGAACAGTGCATGCTCAGTCACGTGATCAGGGCCTGCTGAGCTGCGTGATTACTGTCTGCTCATCTGCTTGAGAATTGCCAGCTGAGCTGCACGATTCCTGCCTGTCATCTGCTTGACAATTGTCAGCTGTGCTGCGTAATTCCTGCCTGCTTAGCTGCTTGATTATTGCCAGCATAGCAGCATGATTCCTCACAGCTGAGTTCCATGATTATTGCCTGCTGACTGTTTGATTCGTGCCTACTCAGCTCTTTGTTTATTGCCTCCAGAGGAACATAATCAGTGTATGACACTAAACATGATCAGCACATGATCAGTCACATGATCAATGCATGATAAGCCAGGTGATCAGTGAATGATCAATTACGTGATCAGTGCATGATCAGTCATGTGACCAGTACATGGTAGCTGCGTGATCATTGCATGATCAGCCACGTGAGAAGTGCATAATAGCCACGTGTTCCGTGCACGATCAGTCACGTAATCAGTGCATGATCAGTCACGTGATCAGTGCATGAGTAGCCACGTGATCAGTGCATGATCAATTACGTGATCAGTGCATGATCAGTCACGTGATCAGTACATGGTAGCTACGTGATCATTGCATGATCAGCCACGTGATCAGTGCATGATTGCCAGGTGATCAGTGCATTATAGCCACGTGATCAGTCATGATCTGTCACGTGATATGTGTGTGATCAGCCACGTGAATAGTGCATGATATCCACGTGATCAGTGCATGATAGCCTCGTGATCACTTCATGATTAGTCACGTGATCTGTGCATGACCAGGCATGTGAACAGCGTATGATCAGCCACGTGATCAGTGCATGATAGCCACGTGATCAGTGCATGATGAGTCACGTGAAAAGTGCATGATCAGTCACGTGATCAGTGTATGATCAGCCAATTGATCAGTGCATGATCAAATACGTGATCAGTGCATGATCAGTCAAATGACCAGTTCATGGTAGCTATGTGATCATTGTATGATCATCCACGTAAGCAGTGCATGATAGCCACGTGAGCAGTGCATGATCAGCCACGTGATCAGTGCATGATAGCCACGTGATCAGTGCATGATGAGTCACGTGATCAGTGCATGATCAGTCACATGATCAGTGCATGATCAGTCACTTGATGAGTGTATGATCATCCACGTGATCAGTGCATGTGGAGACATGTAATCAATGCATGATAGCACCGTGATCAGTGCATGATCAGTCCCGTGATGAGTGTATGATCAGACAAGTGATCAGTGCAAGATAGCTATGTGATCAGTGCATGATCAGTCACATGATCAGTGCATGATCAGCCACGTCATCAGTGCATGATAGCCACGTAATCAGTGCATACAATTAAGAGATCAGTGCATGCGCAATCACGTGATCAGTGCATGAGAGCCACGTGATCACTTCATGATTAGTCACATGATCTGTGCATGACCAGGCACGTGATCAGTGCATGTTCAACCACGTGATCAGTGCATGATAGCCAAGTGATCAGTGCATGATCATTTACGTGAGCAGTGTATGATCAGCCACGTGATCAGTGCATGGTCAGACAAGTGAACAGTGTATGATCAGCCACGTGATAAGGGCATGATCAGTTACGTGACCTGTACATGGTTGCTAAGTGATCATTTCATGATCAGCCACGTGAGCAGTGCATGATCAGCCACGTGATCAGTGCATGATGAGTCACGTGATCAGTACGTGATCAGTCAATGACAGGCACGTAATCAGTGCATGATCAGCCAGGTAATCTGTGCATGACCAGGCGCGTGATCAGTGCATGATCAGTCACCGAATCTGTGCATGACCAGGCAAGTGAACAGTGTATGATCATCCAAGTGAGTAGTATATGATAGCCACCTGATCATTGTATGATCAGTCACCTAATGGGTGTATGATCAGTCACGTGACCGGTACATGGTAGCTACATGATTATTACATGATCAGCCACGTGAGTAGTGCATGATAGCCACGTGAACAGTGCATGATCAGTCACGTGATCAGTGCATGATCAGACACGTAATGTGTGGATGACCAGGCAGGTGATCAGTGTATGATCAGCCACGTGAATAGTGCATGATAGCCACGTGATCAGTGCATGATCATTCCCCTGATGGGTGTATGATCAGTCACGTGACCGGTACATGGTATCTGCATGATCATTGCATGATCAGACACGTGAGTAGTGCATGATAGCCACATGATCACAGCATGATCAGTAACGTGATCAGTGCATGATCAGTCACGTGACAGGTGTGTGATCAGCCACGTGAACACTGCATGATCAGCCACGTGAACACTGCATGATAGCCACGTGATCAGTGCATGATCAGTCACGTGATCAGTGCATGATCAGTCACGTCATCTGTGCATGATCAGGCATGTGATCAGTGTATAACCATCCAAGTTATCAGTGCATGATAGCCACGTGATCAGTGCATGTTCAGTCACGTGATCAGTGCATGATCAGTCACGTGATCAGTGTATGATCAGCCACGTGATCAGTGCATGATCAGCTACATGATCAGGGCATGAGCAATTACGAAATCAGTGCATGATCAGGCATGTGACCAGTACATGGTAGCTACGTGAACATTGCATGATCAGCCACGTGAGCCGTGCATTATAACCACGAGATCAGTGCCTGATCAGTCACGTGATCAGTGCATGATCAGTTACGTGAACAGTGCATGATAAGTCACCTGACCAGTGGATGATCAATTATGTGATTAGTGCATGATCACTCACGTGACCAGTACATGGTAGCTACATGATCACTGCATGATCAGCCACGTGATCAGTGCATGATAGCCACATGATCAGTGCATGATCAGTTTCGGGAGCAGAGTATGATCAAGCACTTGATCAGTGCATGATAGCCAAGTGATCACTGCATGATCTGTCACATGATTAGTGTATGATCATCCAGCTGATCAGTGCATGGGCAGTCATGTGATCAGTGGATGATATAGACGTGATGAGTGCATTACCAGTCTCGTGATCAGTCTATGATCAACCACGTGATCAGTGCACATTAGCCAGGTAATGAGTGCATGATAGCTAGATGATCAGTGCATGATCAGTCACGTGATCAGTGTATGATCAGCCACGTAAGCAGTGCATGATAGCCACGTGATCAGTGCATGATCAGTCACGTGATCAGTGCATGATCAGTCACGTCATCAGTGCATGATCAATTACGTTACCATTGCATGATCAGTCACATGACCAGTACATGTTAGCTACGTGATCATTGCAGGATCAGCCACGTGAGCACTGCATGATAGACACATGATCAGTGTATGATCAGCTACATCAGCAGTGTATGATCAGCCACGTGATTAGTGCAGGATCAGACACGTGAACAGTGTATGATCAGCCACGTGATCAGTGCATGATATCCAAGTGATCAGTGCATGATCAATCACGAGATCAGTGTATGATCAGCCACGTGAAGAGTGCATGCTCAGTCACGTGATCAGGGCCTGCTGAGCTGCGTGATTACTGTCTGCTCATCTGCTTGACAATTACCAGCTGAGCTGCACGATTCCTGCCTGTCATCTGCTTGACAATTGCCAGCTGTGCTGCGTAATTCCTGCCATCTCAGCTGCTTGATTATTGCCAGCTGAGCTGCATGATTCCTCACAGCTGAGTTCCATGATTACTGCCTGTTGACTGTTTGATTCGTGCTTACTCAGCTCTTTTTTTATTGCCTCCAGAGGCACATGATCAGTGTATGATAGCAAACATGATCAGCACATGATCAGTCACATGATCAGCGCCATTAAGTCTCGTGATCACTACATGATAGTCATGTGATCAGTCCATGCTCAGTCACGGTATCAGTGCATGACAGGCACGTGATCAGTGTATGATATCCACGTGATCAGTGCATTATAGCCAAATGATCAGTTCATGATTAGGACGTGATCTGTGCATGACCAGGAACGTGATCAGTGTATGATCAGGCACGTGAACAGTGCATGAACAGTCACGTGATCAGTGCATGATCAATTTCGTGATCAGTGCCCGATCAGTCACGTGACCAGTACATGGTAGCCACGTGATAAGTGCATGATCAGTCCCGTGATCAGTGCATGAACAGTCACGTGATCAGTGCACGATCAATTTCGTGATCAGTGCACGATCAGTCACATGACCAGTACATGGTAGCTACGTGATCATTGCATGATCAGCCACGTGAGCAGTGCATGATAGCCACGTGAGCAGTGCATGATCAGTTACGTGAGCAGTGTATGATTAGCCACGTGATCTGTGCATGATAGCCACGTGATCAGTGCATGATCAGTTAAGTGATAAGTGCATGATGAGTCACGTAATCAGTGCATGGTCAGCCAGGTGATCAGTGCATCATCAATTACGTGATTACTGCATGATCAGTCACGTGAGCAGTACATGGTAGCTACGTAGTCATTGCATGATCAACCACGTGAGAAGTGCATGATAGCCACGTGATCAGTGCATGATCAGTCATGTGATCAGTGCATGATCATTTACGTGATCAGTGCATAATCAGTCAAGTAAGCAGTACATGGTAGCTACGTGATGATTGCATGATCAGCCACATGAGCAGTGCATGATAGCCACTTGATGTGTGCATGATCAGTTATGTGAGCAGTGTATGATCAGCCACGTGATCAGTGAATGAGAGCCATGTGATAAGTGCATGATCAATCACGTGACAGGTGTGTGATCAGCCACGTGAACACTGCAAGATCAGCCACGTGATCAGTGCATGATAGCCACGTGATCATTGCATGATAGCCACGTGATCAGTGCATGATCAGCCAGGTGACCAGTGCATGATAGTTATGTGATCAGTTCATGATTAATCACGTGATATGTGCACGACCAGGCAGGTGACCAGAGTATGATCAGCCACGTGATCAGTGAATGATAGCCTCGTGATCAGTGCATGATCAGTCACGTGACTGGTACATGGTAGCTACTTGATCATTTCATGATCAGCCACGTGAGTAGTGCATGATAGCCACGTGATCAGTGCATGATCAGTCATGTGATCAGTGCAAGATCAGTCATGTAATGTGTGCATGACCAGGCACATGATCAGTGTATAACCAGCCAAGTGATCAGTGCATGATAGCCAAGTGATCAGTGCATGATCAGCCACGTGATCAGTGCATGATCAATTATGTTATCAGTACATGATCAGTCACGTGACCAGTACATGGTAGCTACGTGATCATTGCATGATCAGCCACGTGAGCCGTTCATGATAGCCACGAGATCAGTGCATGATCAGTCATGTGATCAGTGCATGATCAGTCACGTGAACAGTGCATGATAAGTCACCTGATCAGTGCATGATCAATTACATGATCAGTGCATGATCACTCACCTGACCAGTACATGGTAGCTACGTGATCATTGCATGATCAGCCACGTGATCAGTGCATGATAGCCACGTGATCATGGCATGATAGTCACGTGATCAGTGCATGATCAGCCAGGTGATCAGTGCATGATTGCTACGTGATCAGTTCAGGATTAGTCACGTGATCTGTGCATGACCAGGCAGGTGATCAGTGTATGATCAGCCATGTGAACAGTGCATGATAGCCATGTGATCAGTGCATGTTCAGTCACCTGATGGGTTATGTTCACTCACGTGACCTGTACATGGTAGCCAGATGAACATTGCATGATGAGCCACGTGAGTAGTGCATGATAGCCACGTGATCAGTCCATGATCAGTCACGTGATCAGTGCATGATCAGTCACGTAATCTGTGCATGACCAGGCACGTGATCATTGTATGACTAGCCAAGTGATCAGTGCCTGATAGCCACGTGATCAGTGCATGATCAGTCACGTGATCAGTGCATGATCAGTCACGTGATCAGTGTATGATCAGTCACGTGATCAGTGCATGATCAGCCACATGATCAGTGCATGGTCAATTACGTGATCAGTGCATGATCAGTCACGTGACCAGTACATGGTAGGTACGTGATCATTGCATGATAAGCCACGGAAGCAGTGCATGATAGCCACGTGATCACTTCATGATTAGTCACGTGATCTGTGCATGACCAGGCACGTGATCAGTGTATGATCAGCCACGTGATCAGTGCATGATCAGTCACGTGAACAGTGCATGATCAGTCACGTGATCAGTGTATGGTCAGCCACGTGATCAGTGCATGATCAATTACGTGATCAGAGCATGATCAATCACGTGACCAGTACATGGTAGCTACGTGATCATTGCATGATCAGCCACGTGATCAGTGCATGATAGCCACGTGATCATGGCATGATAGTCACGTGATCAGTGCATGATCAGCCAGGTGATCAGTGCATGATTGCTACGTGATCAGTTCAGGATTAGTCACGTGATCTGTGCATGACCAGGCAGGTGATCAGTGTATGATCAGCCATGTGAACAGTGCATGATAGCCATGTGATCAGTGCATGTTCAGTCACCTGATGGGTTATGTTCACTCACGTGACCTGTACATGGTAGCCAGATGAACATTGCATGATGAGCCACGTGAGTAGTGCATGATAGCCACGTGATCAGTCCATGATCAGTCACGTGATCAGTGCATGATCAGTCACGTAATCTGTGCATGACCAGGCACGTGATCATTGTATGACTAGCCAAGTGATCAGTGCCTGATAGCCACGTGATCAGTGCATGATCAGTCACGTGATCAGTGCATGATCAGTCACGTGATCAGTGTATGATCAGTCACGTGATCAGTGCATGATCAGCCACATGATCAGTGCATGGTCAATTACGTGATCAGTGCATGATCAGACACGTGACCAGTACATGGTAGGTACGTGATCATTGCATGATAAGCCACGGAAGCAGTGCATGATAGCCACGTGATCACTTCATGATTAGTCACGTGATCTGTGCATGACCAGGCACGTGATCAGTGTATGATCAGCCACGTGATCAGTGCATGATCAGTCACGTGAACAGTGCATGATCAGTCACGTGATCAGTGTATGGTCAGCCACGTGATCAGTGCATGATCAATTACGTGATCAGAGCATGATCAATCACGTGACCAGTACATGGTAGCTATATGGTCATTGTAGGATCAGCCACGGAAGCAGTGCATGATAGCCACGTGATCAGTGCATGATCAGTCACGTTATCAGTGCAGGATCAGTTACGTGATCAGTGCATGATCAATTACGTTACCATTGCATGATCAGTCACGTGACCAGTACATGTTAGCTACGTGATCATTGCAGGATCAGCCACGTAATAACTGCATGATAGACACGTGATCAGTGCATGATCAGCTACGTGAGCAGTGTGTGATCAGCCACGTGATCAGTGCATGATCAGACACGTGAACAGTGTATGATCAGCCACGTGATCAGTGCATGATACCTACGTGATCAGTTCATGATTAGTCACGTGATCTGTGCATGACAGGCATGTAATCACTGCATGATATCCACGTGATCAGTGAATTATAGCCACATGATCAGTGCATGATCAGTCAAATGATCAGTGCGTCAACAGTCAGGTGATCAGTGCATGATGAGCCACGTAATCAATGCAGGATCAATTAAGTGATCAGTGCATGACCAGTCACGTGACCAGTACATGGTTGCTGCGTGATCATTGCAGGATCAGCCAAGTGAGCAGAGCATGATAGCCATGTGATCAGTGCATGATCAGTCACGTGATCAGTACATGATCAGTCTCGTGATCAGTGCATGAGTGCCACATTATCAGTGCATGGTCAGTCACGTGACAGGTGTGTGATCAGCCACGTGAACAGTGCATATTCAGCCAGGTGATCAGTGCATGATAGCCACGTGATCAGTGCATGATCAGTTACGTGAGCAGTGCATGATCAGCCACGTGATCAGTGCGTGCACATTCAGGTAATCAGCGCCTTTCAGTCACGTGATCACTGCATGATAAACACGTGATCATTGCGTGATCAGCCACGTGATCTGTGCATGCACAGTCACGTGTCAATGCATGATAGCCACATGATCAGAGAAAGATAGCACCATGATCAGTGCATGATCAGTCACGTGATCAGTGTATGATCAGCCACCTGTACTGTGGGTGATGTCACGTGATCAGGGCCTGCTGAGCTGCGTCATTCCTGTCTACTCAGCTTAGTGACAATTGCGAGCTGAACTGCGTTATTCCTGCCTGCTAATCTGCTGGATAATTTCCAGCTGAGCAGCGTGATTCCTTCCTGCTCATCAGTTTGATAATTGCCAGGTGAGCTGCGTTATTCCTGCCTGCTCATCTGGTTGACTATTGCCAGATGAGCAGCGTTATTCCTGCCTGCTCAGCTGCTTGATTATTGCCAGCTGAGCAGAATGATTCGTCACAGCTGAGGTCCATGATTATTGCCTTTTGATTTCGTGATTCGTGCCTGCTGAGCTCTTTGATTATTGCCTTCTGAAGGACATCATCAGTGCATGATAGACAAGGGATCAGAGCATGACCAGTCACATGATCAGCGCCATTCAGACATGTGATCACTGCATGCTCAGCCGCTTGATGAGTTCATGATCAGCAAGGTGATTAGTGCATCAACAGCCCCGTGATCAGTGAATGATAGCCACCTGATCAGTGCATGATAGCCACGTGATCAGTGCAGGATCAGTCACGTGATCATTGCATGATCAGTCAAGTGATCAGTGAATGATCAGCCACGTGATTAGTGCATGATCTACCACGTGATCAGTGAATGATCAACCTCGTGATCAGTGCATGATCAGCCACGTGATCAGTGAATGATAGCCACCTGATACGTGCATGATAGCCACGTGATCAGTACATGATCAGTAACGTGATCAGTGCATGATCATTTACATGATCAGTGCATGCGCAGTCACGTGCTCAGTGAATGATAGCTACGTGATCAGTGCATGATGAGTTACGAGATCAGGGTATGATCAGCCAGAATATCAGTGCATGATAGCAATGTGTTCAGTGCATGATCAGTCACGTAATCAGTGCATGATCAGTCAGGTGATCATTGCGTAATTCAACACATGATCAGTGAATGATAGCCACCAGATCAGTGAATGATAGCCATCTGATCATTGCATGATAGCCATGTGATCAGTGCATGATCAGTCACGTGATCAGTGCATGATCAGTCACGTGATCAGTGCATGATCATTTAGGTGATCAGTTCATGATCAGTCATGTGACCAGTACATGGTAGCTACGTGATCATTGCATGATCAGCCACATGATCAGTACATGAGTGCCACGTGAGCAGTGCATGATCAGCTACGTAAGCACTGTATGATCAGCCACGAGATCAGTGCATGACAGCCACGTGATCAGTGCATGATCAGTTACATAAGCAGTGTATGATCAGCCACATGATCAGTGCCTGATATCCCCGTGATCAGTGCCTGATAGACATGTGATCAGTTCATGATTAGTCACGTGATCTGTGCATGACCAGGCACGAGATCAGTGTATGATCAGCCACGTGATCAGTGCATGATAACCACGTGATCAGTGCATGATCAGTCACGTGATCAGTGCATGATAAGCCACGTGATCAGTGCATGATCAATTACGTGATCAGTGCATGATCAGTCACGGGACCGGTACTTGGTAGCTACATGGTAATTGCATGATCAGCCACGTGAGTAGTGCATGATATCCACGTGATCAGTGCATTATAGACACGTGATCAGTTCATGATTAGACGTGATCTGTGCATGACCAGGCTCGTGATCAGTGTATGATTGCCACGTGATCAGTGCATGATCAGCCACGTGATTAGGGCCTGCTGAGCTGCGTGATTACTGTCTGCTCATCTGCTTGAAAATTGCCAGCTGAGCTGCACGATTCCTGCCTGTCATCTGCTTGACAATTGCCAGCTGTGCTGTGTAATTCCTGCTTGCTCAGCTGCTTGATTATTGCCAGCTGAGCAGCATGATTCCTCACAGCTGTGTTCCATGATTATTGCCTGCTGACTGTTTGATTGGTTCCTACTCAGCTCTTTGTTTATTGCCTCCAGAGGCACATGATCAGTGTATGATAGCAAACATGATCAGCGCATGATGAGTCACATGATCAGTGCCATTAAGTCACGTGATCACTACATGATAGTCATGTGATCAGTTCATGCTCAGTCACGGTATCAGTGCATGATCAGCCACGTGATCAGTGAGTACACATTCACGTAAACAGCGCCTTTCAGTCACGTGATCACTGCATGATAAACACGTGATCAGTGCGTGATCAGCCATGTGATCAGTGCATGCGCAGTCATGTGTCAATGCATGATAACCATGTGACCAGTGCATGATCAGTCACATGATCATTGCATGTTTAGTCACGTAATCAGCGCATGATCAGTCACATGATCAGCGCCATTAAGTCACGTGATCACTACATGATAGTCATGTGATCAGTCCATGCTCAGTCACGGTATCAGTGAATGCTGAGCCACGTGATCTGTGCATGCACAGTCACGTGTCAATGCATGATAGCCACATGATCAGAGAAAGATAGCACCATGATCAGTGCATGATCAGTCACGTGATCAGTGTATGATCAGCCACCTGTACTGTGGGTGATGTCACGTGATCAGGGCCTGCTGAGCTGCGTCATACCTGTCTACTCAGCTTAGTGACAATTGAGAGCTGAACTGCGTTATTCCTGCCTGCTAATCTGCTGGATAATTTCCAGCTGAGCAGCGTGATTCCTTCCTGCTCATCAGTTTGATAATTGCCAGGTGAGCTGCGTTATTCCTGCCTGCTCATCTGGTTGATTATTGCCAGGTGAGCTGGGTTATTCCTGCCTGCTCAGCTGCTTGATTATTGCCAGCTGAGTGGAATGATTCGTCACAGCTGAGGTCCATGATTATTGCCTGTTGATTTCGTGATTCGTGCCTGCTGAGCTCTTTGATTATTGCCTTCTGAAGGACATCATCAGTGCATGATAGACAAGGGATCAGAGCATGATCAGTCACATGATCAGTGCCATTCAGATATGTGATCACTGCATGCTCAGCAGCTTGATGAGTTCATGATCAGCAAGGTGATTAGTGCATCAACAGCCCCGTGATCAGTGAATGATAGCCACCTGATCAGTGCATGATAGCCACATGATCAGTGCAGGATCAGTCACGTGATCAGTGTATGATCAGCCAAGTAATCAGTTCATGATAGCCAAGTGATCAGTGCATGATCAGTCACGTGATCAGTGTATGATCATCCACGTGATCAGTGCATGTGGAGTCATGTAATCAATGAATGATAGCGCCGTGATCAGTGCATGATCAGTCCCGTGATATGTATATGATCAGCCAAGTGATCAGTGCAAGATAGCTACGTGGTCAGTGCATGATCAGTCACATGATCTGTGCATGATCAGCCACGTCATCAGTGCATGATAGCCACGTGATCAGCGCATACAATTACGTGATCAGTGCATACGCAATCACGTGATCATTGCATGAGAGCCACGTGATCAGTGCCTGATCAGTCACGTAATCAGTGCATGATCAGCCACGTGATCAGTGCATCATCAATTACGTGATCACTGCATGATCAGTCACGTGACCAGTACATGGTAGCTACGTAATCATTGCATGATCAGTCACGTGAGAAGTGCATGATAGCCACGTGATCAGTGCATGATCAGTCATGTGATCATTGCATGATCAGCCACGTGAGCAGTGCATGATAGCCACGTGTTCAGTGCATGATCAGTTTCGGGAGCAGAGTATGATCAGCCACTTGATCAGTGCATGATAGCCACGTGATCACTGCATGATCTGTCACATGATCAGGGTATGATCATCCACGTGTTCAGTTCATGGGCAGTCATGTGATCAGTGCATGATATAGACGTGATCAGTGCATGATCCGTCTCGCGATCAGTGTATAATCAACCACGTGATCAGTGCACGATAACCAGGTAATGAGTGCATGATAGCCAGATGATCAGTGCATGATCAGTCAGGTGAACAGTGTATGATCAGCAAAGTAATCAGTGTATGATAGCCACCTGATCAGTGCATGATCAGTCACGTGATCAGTGCATGAACAGTCACGTGATCAGTGCATGATCAGTCACTTGATCAGTGTATGATCATCCACGTGATCAGTGCATGTGGCGTCATGTAATCAATGCATGATAGTGCCGTGATCTGTGCATGATAAGTCATGTGATCAGTCCACGATCAGCCATGTGATCAGTGAATAATAGCCACGTGATCAGTGCATGATCAGTCCACTGATGAGTGTATGATCAGCAAAGTGATCAGTGCAAGATAGCTACGGGATCAGTGCATGATCAGTCACAGATCAGTGCATGATCACCCACGTCATCAGTGCATGATAGCCACGTGATCAGTGCATACAATTACGTGATCATTGCATGCGCAATCACGTGATCAGTGCATGAGAGCCACGTGATCAGTGCATGATCAGTCACGAGATAGGTGTGTGATCAGCCACATGAACAGTGCATGCTCAGTCACGTGATCAGGGCCTGCTGAGCTGCGTGATTACTGTCTGCTCATCTGCTTGACAATTGCCAGCTGAGCTGCATGATTCCTGCCTGTCATCTCCTTGACAATTGCCACCTGTGCTCCGTAACTCCTGCCTGCTGATCTACTTGATTATTGCCAGCTCAGCAGCATAATTTCTTAGAGCTGAGTTCCATGATTATTGCGTGGTGACTGATTCCTGCCTATTCAGCTCTTTGTTCATTGCCTCCAGAGGCACAATATCAGTGTATGATACCAAGCATGATCAGCGCATGATCAGTTATATGATCAAGGCATGATAAGCCAGGTGATCAGTGCATGATCAATTACGTGATCAGTGCTTGATCAGTCACGTGACCAGTATATGGTAGCTGCGTGATAATTGCATGATCAGCCAGGTGAGCAGTTCATGATAGACAGGTAATCAGTGCGTGATCAGTCACCTGAACAGTGCATGATCAGTCAACTGATCAGTGCATGACCAATTACGTGATCAGTGCATGATCACTCCCGTGACCAGTACTTGGTAGCTACGTGATCATTGCATAATCACCCACGTGAGCAGTGCATGATAGCCACGTGATCAGTGCATGTTCATTTACGTGAGCAGTGTATGATCAGCCACGTGATCAGTGCATGATCAGACACGTGAACAGTGTATGATCTGCCACGTGATCAGTGCATGATATCCAAGAGATCAGTGCATGATCAATCACGTGATCAGTGTATGATCAGCCAGGTGAACAGTGCATGCTCAGTCACATGATCAGGGCCTGCTGAGCTGCGTGATTACTGTCTGCTCATCTGCTTGACAATTGCCAGCTCAGCTGCACGATTCCTGACTGTCATCTGCTTGACAATTGCCAGCTGTGCTGCGTAATTCCTGCCTGCTCAGCTGCTTGATTATTACCAACTGAGCAGCATGATTTCTCACAGCTGAGTTCCATGATTATTGCCTGCTGACTGTTTGATTCGTGCCTACTCAGCTCTTTGTTTATTGCCTCCAGAGGCACATGATCAGTGTATGATAGCAAACATGATCAGCCCATGATCAGTCACATGATCAGCGCCATTAAGTCACGTGATCACTAATTGATAGTCATGTGATCAGTCCATGCTCAGTCACGGTATCAGTGCATGACAGCACGTGATCAGTGCATGATATCCACGTGATCAGTGCATTATAGGCACATGATCAGTTCATGATTAGGACGTGATCTGTGCATGACCAGGCACGTGATCAGTGTATGATCAGGCACATGATCAGTGTATGATAGCCACGTGATCAGTGCATGATCAGTCACGTGAACTTTTGTGATCAGTCACGTGATCAGTGCATGATATCCACATGATCAGTGCATGATAGCCACGTTATCACTTCATGATTAGTCACGTGATCTGTGCATGACAAGGCACGTGATCAGTGTATGATCAGGCACGTAATCAGTGTATGATAGCCACGTGATCAGTGCATGATCAGTCACGTGATCAGTGCATGAACAGTCACGTGATCAGTGCATGATCAGCCACCAGATCATGGCATGATAGCCACGTGATCAGTGAATGAGCAGTCACATGATGACTACATGATCAGTCACGTGATCACTGCATCATCAGCCACATGATCAGTGAATGATAGCCACCTGATCAGTGCATGATAGCCAGGTGATCAGTGCATGATCAGTCACGTAATCAGTGCATGAACAGTCACCTGATCAGTGCATGATCATTTACGTGAAAATTGCATGATCAGTCACATGAGCAGTTGATGATAGCCACGTGATCAGTGCACTATAGCCACGTGATCAGTTCATGATTAGGACGTGATCTGTGCATGACCAGGCAGGTGATAATTGTATGATCAGGCACGTGATCAGTGTATGATAGCCACGTGATCAGTGCATGATCAGTCACGTGATCAGTGCATGAACAGTAACGTAATCAGTGCATGATGATCCACGTGATCAGTGCATGATCAATTTCGTGATCAGTGCATGATGAGTCACGTGACCAGTACATGGTCGCTACGTGAACATTGCATGATCAGCCACGTGAGCAGTGCATGATAGCCACGTGATCAGTGCATGATCAGTTTCGGGAGTAGAGTATGATCAGCCACTTGGTCAGTGCATGATAGCCACGTGATCACTGCCTGATCAGTCATGTGATCAGTGCGTGATCAGTCACGTAATCAGTGTATGATCAGCCAAGTAATCAGTGCATGATAGCCAACTGATCAGTGCA
Organism: Bos javanicus; assembly: GCF_032452875.1. NCBI lineage: Eukaryota > Metazoa > Chordata > Mammalia > Artiodactyla > Bovidae > Bos > Bos javanicus. The sequence continues at coordinate 808,817 of NW_026893637.1, forward strand.
TGATCAGTCACGTGATCAGTGCATGATCAGTCACGTGATCAGTGCATGATCAGTCACGTGATCAGTGCATGATCAGTCACGTGATCAAGGCCTGCTGAGCTGCGTGATTCCTGCCAGCTCATATGCATGACAATTGCCATCTGAGCTGCGTGATTCCTGTCGGCTCATCTGCTTGACAATTGCCAGCTGAGCTGCGTGATTCCTGCCTGGTCACGTGCTTGATTATTGCCAGTTGAGCAGCATGATTCGTCACTGCTGAGCTCCATGCTTATTGCCTGCTGATTGCGTGGTTCGTGTCTGCTCAGCTCTTTGAGTATTGCCTCCTGAGGTCCCTGTTCGGTCGCCACCTGCCGGGGACCAGCCCCAACTGATCCAGGGTATTCGAAGGAGAGATGACCTAGGCGACTATTTATATGCTAATCAGAGATGTCAAGAATAATAGTATGAGGAGAGCTCAGTAGGAAAATTCGGTGGAGAAAAGAGACTGAGTAGCTTAGTTTAGGCGGAAGACCAATCAAACTTCAAGACAAGAAGTTTGCACCACTTACGTAGGCCGCAGGCGCCCTCTCGAATAGCGAAAGGTGCCTCACCCTAGACACCTTCTCGAGTGGGTCTTAGCAGCCCAGGCATAATTAGTAAGCGTGGTGGGTTCCGCGCTCCAGATGGAGACTCAGCTGGAAGTTAAAGGGAAGAATGACAAGGAACTTTATGAATTGGAGCTGTAAGTTAACTCTTTGACAGAGAGAGCGAGATGGTGGTGGGGGACAGCCCCCAGTGAAATCAGAGGTGAGAGCACAAAGCAATACAGTAGGCAGAATCCGGTTTTTTTGGGGGGGAGATGCTCGAGAATATCCGGGTGCTCTCCTGAGGCTCAATCCCGCATTTGCGTATGCCGAGCCTCCTTCCTCATGACCTTTGTCCAGAGTGGAAGGCCTCCCCGGCTCCCGGCACATGATCAGTGCATGCTCAGTCACGATATCAGTGCCTGCTCAGCCACGTGATCAATGACGGCACAGTCACGTGATCAGCGCCTCTCAGTCACGTGATCACCGTATGATAAACACGTGATCAGTGAACGACCAGCCACGTGATCACTGCATGTGCGGTCAGGTGGTCAGTTCCTGATCAGCCACCCGATCAGTGCGTGCACAGTCCCCTGATTAGCGCCTGTCAGTCACTGATCACTGCCTGATAAACACGTGATCAGTGCCCGAACAGCCACGTCATCAGTGCATGAGCAGTCACGTGATCAGTGCATGATAGCCACGTGATCAGTGCGTGCACAGTCCCATGATCAGCGCCTGTCCGTCACTGATCATTGCCTTATAAACACGTGATCAGTGCATGATGAGCCATGTGATCAGTGCCTGATCAGCCACGTCATCATTGCATGCGCAGTCACATCATCAGTGCATGATAGCCACGTGATCAGTGCATGCTCTGTCACGTGATCTGTACTTGATGAGCCACGTGATCAGTGCCTGCAGAGTCACGTGATCAGGGCCTGCTGAGCTGCGTGATTCCTGTCGGCTCATCTTCTTGACAATTGCCAGCTGAGCTGCGTGATTCCTGCCTGGTCACGTGCTTGATTATTGCCAGTTGAGCAGCATGATTCGTCACTGCTGAGCTCCATGCTTATTGCCTGCTGATTGCGTGGTTCGTGTCTGCTCAGCTCTTTGAGTATTGCCTCCTGAGGTCCCTGTTCGGTCGCCACCTGCCGGGGACCAGCCCCAACTGATCCAGGGTATTCGAAGGAGAGATGGCCTAGGCGACTATTTATATGCTAATCAGAGATGTCAAGAATAATAGTATGAGGACAGCTCAGTAGGAACATTCGGTGGAGAAAAGAGACTGAGTAGCTTGGTTTACGCGGAAGACCAATCAAACTTCAAGACAAGAAGTTTGCACCACTTACGTAGGCCTCAGGCGCCCTCTCGAATAGCGAAAGGTGCCTCAACCTAGACACCTTCTCGAGTGGGTATTAGCAGCCCAGGCATAATTAGTAAGAGTGGTGGGTTCCGCGCTCCAGATGGAGACTCAGCTGGAAGTTAAAGGGAAGAATGACAAGGAACTTTATGAATTGGAGCTGTAAGTTAACTCTTTGACAGAGAGAGCGAGATGGTGGTGGGGGACAGCCCCCAGTGAAATCAGAGGTGAGAGCACAAAGCAATACAGTAGGCAGACTCTGGTTTTTTCGGGGGGGAGATGCTCGAGAATATCCGGGTGGACTCCTGAGGCTCGATCCCGCATTTGCCTATGCCGAGCCTCCTTCCTCATGACCTTTGTCCAGAGTGGAATGCCTCCCAGGCTCCCGGCACATGATCAGTGCATGCTCAGTCACGATATCAGTGCCTGCTCAGCCACATGATCACTGACGGCACAGTCACATGATCAGCGCCTCTCAGTCACGTGATCACCATATGATAAACACGTGATCAGTGAACGACCAGCCACGTGATCACTGCATGCGAGGTCAGGTGGTCAGTTCCTGATCAGCCACCTGCTCAGTGCGTGCACAGTCCCCTGATCAGCGCCTGTCAGTCACTGATCACTGCCTGATATACACGTGATCAGTGCCCGAACAGCCACGTCATCAGTGCATGGGCAGTCACGTGATCAGTGCATGATAGCCACGTGATCAGTGCGTGCACAGTCCCATGATCAGCGCCTGTCCGTCACTGATCATTGCCTGATAAACACGTGATCAGTGCATGATGAGGCATGTGATCAGTGCCTGATCAGCCACGTCATCAGTGCATGCGCAGTCACGTCATCAGTGCCTGATTGCCACGTGATCAATTCATGCTCAGTCAGGTGATCTGTACTTGATCAGCCACGTGATCAGTGCCTGCAGAGTCACGTGATCAGGGCCTGCTGAGCTGCGTGATTCCTGCCGGCTCATCTGCATGACAATTGCCAGCTGAGCTGCGTGATTCCTGTCGGCTCATCTGCTTGACAATTGCCAGCTGAGCTGCGTGATTCCTGCCTGGTCACGTGCTTGATTATTGCCAGTTGAGCAGCATGATTCGTCACTGCTGAGCTCCATGCTTATTGCCTGCTGATTGCGTGGTTCGTGTCTGCTCAGCTCTTTGAGTATTGCCTCCTGAGGTCCCTGTTCGGTCGCCACCTGCCGGGGACCAGCCCCAACTGATCCAGGGTATTCGAAGGAGAGATGGCTTAGGCGACTATTTATATGCTAATCAGAGATGTCAAGAATAATAGTATGAGGAGAGCTCAGTAGGAAAATTCGGTGGAGAAAAGAGACTGAGTAGCTTGGTTTACGCGGAAGACCAATCAAACTTCAAGACAAGAAGTTTGCACCACTTACGTAGGCCGCAGGCGCCCTCTCGAATAGCGAAAGGTGCCTCACCCTAGACACCTTCTCGAGTGCGTCTTAGCAGCCCAGGCATAATTAGTAAGCGTTTTGGGTTCCACGCTCCCGATGGAGACTCAGCTGGAAGTGAAAGGGAAGAATGACAAGGAACCTTATGAATTGGAGCTGTAAGTTAACTCTTTGACAGAGAGAGCGAGATTGTGGTGGGGGACAGACCCCAGTGAAATCAGAGGTGAGAGCACAAAGCAATACAGTAGGCAGACTCCGGTTTTTTGGGGGGGGAGATGCTCGAGAATATCCGGGTGGACTCCTGAGGCTCGATCCCGCATTTGCCTATGCCGAGCCTCCTTCCTCATGACCTTTGTCCAGAGTGGAATGCCTCCCAGGCTCCCGGCACATGATCAGTGCATGCTCAGTCACGATATCAGTGCCTGCTCAGCCACGTGATCACTGACGGCACAGTCACGTGATCAGCGCCTCTCAGTCACGTGATCACCGTATGAAAAACACGTGATCAGTGAACGACCAGCCACGTGATCACTGCAGGTGCGGTCAGGTGGTCAGTTCCTGATCAGCCACCCGATCAGTGCGTGCACAGTCCCCTGATCAGCGCCTGTCAGTCACTGATAACTGCCTGATAAACACATGATCAGTGCCGGAACAGCCACGTCATCAGTGCATGCGCAGTCACGTGATCAGTGCATGATAGCCACGTGATCAGTGCGTGCACAGTCAAATGATCAGCGCCTGTCAGTCACTGATCATTGCCTGATAAACATGTGATCAGTGCATGATGAGCCATGTGATCAGTGCCTGATCAGCCACGTCATCAGTGCATGCACAGTCACGTCATCAGTGCATGATAGCCACGTGATCAGTGCATGCTCAGTCACGTGATCTGTACTTGATCAGCCACGTGATCAGTGCCTGCAGAGTCATGTGATCAGGGCCTGCTGAGCTGCGTGAATCCTGCCGGCTCATCTGCATGACAATTGCCATCTGAGCTGCGTGATTCCTGTCGGCTCATCTGCTTGACAATTGCCAGCTGAGCTGCGTGATTCCTGCCTGGTCACGTGCTTGATTATTGCCAGTTGAGCAGCATGATTCGTCACTGCTGAGCTCCATGCTTATTGCCTGCTGATTGCGTGGTTCGTGTCTGCTCAGCTCTTTGAGTATTGCCTCCTGAGGTCCCTGTTCGGTCGCCACCTGCCGGGGACCAGCCCCAACTGATCCAGGGTATTCGAAGGAGAGATGGCCTAGGCGACTATTTATATGCTAATCAGAGATGTCAAGAATAATAGTATGAGGACAGCTCAGTAGGAACATTCGGTGGAGAAAAGAGACTGAGTAGCTTGGTTTACGCGGAAGACCAATCAAACTTCAAGACAAGAAGTTTGCACCACTTACGTAGGCCGCAGGCGCCCTCTCGAATAGCGAAAGGTGCCTCACCCTAGACACCTTCTCGAGTGGGTCTTAGCAGCCCAGGCATAATTAGTAAGAATGGTGGGTTCCGCGCTCCAGATGGAGACTCAGCGGGAAGTTAAAGGGAAGAATGACAAGGAACTTTATGAATTGGAGCAGTAAGTTAACTCTTTGACAGAGAGAGCGAGATGGTGGTGGGGGACAGCCCCCAGTGAAATCAGAGGTGAGAGCACAAAGCAATACAGTAGGCAGACTCCGGTTTCTTTGGGGGGGAGATGCTCGAGAATATCTGGGTGGACTCCTGAGGCTCGATCCCGCATTTGCGTATGCCGAGCCTCCTTCTTCATGACCTTTGTCCAGAGTGGAATGCCTCCCCGGCTCCCGGCACATGATAAGTGCATGCTCAGTCACAATATCAGTGCCTGCTCAGCCACGTGATCACTGACGGCACAGTCACGTGATCAGCGCCTCTCAGTCACGTGATCACCGTATGATAAACACGTGATCAGTGAACGACCAGCCACGTGATCACTGCATGTGCGGTCAGGTGGTCAGTTCCTGATCAGCCAACCGATCAGTGCGTGCACAGTCCCCTGATCAGCGCCTGTCAGTCACTGATCACTGCCTGATAAACACGTGATCAGTGCCCGAACAGCCACGTCATCAGTGCATGCGCAGTCACGTGATCAGTGCATGATAGCCACGTGATCAGTGCGTGCACAGTCCCATGATCAGCGCCTGTCGGTCACTGATCATTGCCTGATAAACACGTGATCAGTGCATGATGAGCCATGTGATCAGTGCCTGATCAGCCACGTCATCAGTGCATGCGCAGTCACGTCATCAGAGCATGATAGCCACGTGATCAGTGCATGCTCAGTCACGTGATCTGTACTTGATCAGCCACGTGATCAGTGCCTGCAGAGTCACGTGATCACGGCCTGCTGAGCTGCGTGATTCCTGCCGGCTCATCTGCATGACAATTGCCATCTGAGCTGCGTGATTCCTGTCGGCTCATCTGCTTGACAATTGCCAGCTGAGCTGCGTGATTCCTGCCTGGTCACGTGATTGATTATTGCCAGTTGAGCAGCATGATTCGTCACTCCTGAGCTCCATGCTTATTGCCTGCTGATTGCGTGGTTCGTGTCTGCTCAGCTCTTTGAGTATTGCCTCCTGAGGTCCCTGTTCGGTCGCCACATGCCGGGGACCAGCCCCAACTGATCCAGGGTATTCGAAGGAGAGATGGCCTAGGCGACTATTTATATGCTAATCAGAGATGTCAAGAATAATAGTATGAGGAGAGCTCAGTAGGAAATTCGGTGGAGAAAAGAGACTGAGTAGCTTGGTTTACGCGGAAGACCAATCAAACTTCAAGACAAGAAGTTTGCACCACTTACGCAGGCCGCAGGCGCCCTCTCGAATAGCGACAGGTGCCTCACCCTAGACACCTTCTCGAGTTGGTCTTAGCAGCCCAGGCATAATTAGTAAGCGTGGTGGGTTCCGCGCTCCAGATGGAGACTCAGCTGGAAGTTAAAGGGAAGAATGACAAGGAACTTTATGAATTGGAGCTGTAAGTTAACTCTTTGACAGACAGAGCGAGATGGTGGTGGGGGACAGCCCCCAGTGAAATCAGAGGTGAGAGCACAAAGCAATACAGTAGGCAGACTCCGGTTTTTTTGGGGGAGATGCTCGAGAATATCCGGGTGGACTCCTGAGGCTCGATCCCGCATTTGCGTATGCCGAGCCTCCTTCCTCATGACCTTTGTCCAGAGTGGAATGCCTCCCCGGCTCCCGGCACATGATCAGTGCATGCTTAGTCACGATATCAGTGCCTGCTCAGCCACGTGATCACTGACGGCACAGTCACGTGATCAGCGCCTCTCAGTCACGTGATCACCGTATGATAAATACGTGACCAGTGAACGACCAGCCACGTGATCACTGGATGCGCGGTCAGGTGGTCAGTTCCTGATCAGCCACCCGATCAGTGCGTGCACAGTTCCCTGATCAGCGCCTGTCAGTCACTGATCACTGCCTGATAAACACGTGATCAGTGCTCGAACAGCCACGTCATCAGTGCATGCACAGTCACGTGATCAGTGCATGATAGCCACGTGATCAGTGCGTGCACCGTCCCATGATCAGCGCCTGTCAGTCACTGATCATTGCCTCATAAACACGTGATTAGTGCATGATGAGCCATGTGATCAGTGCCTGATCAGCCACGTCATCAGTGCATGCGCAGTCACGTCATCAGTGCATGATAGCCACGTGATCAGTGCATGCTCAGTCACGTGATCTGTACTTGATCAGCCACGTGATCAGTGCCTGCAGAGTCACGTGATCAGGGCCTGCTGAGCTGCGTGATTCCTCCCGGCTCATCTGCATGACAATTGCCAGCTGAGCTGCGTGATTCCTGTCGGCTCATCTGCTTGACAATTGCCAGCTGAGCTGCGTGATTCCTGCCTGGTCACGTGCTTGATTATTGCCAGTTGAGCAGCATGATTCGTCACTGCTGAGCTCCATGCTTATTGCCTGCTGATTGCGTGGTTCGTGTCTGCTCAGCTCTTTGAGTATTGCCTCCTGAGGTCCCTGTTCGGTCGCCACCTGCCGGGGACCAGCCCCAACTGATCCAGGGTATTCGAAGGAGAGATGGCCTAGGCGACTATTTATATGCTAATCAGAGATGTCAAGAATAATAGTATGAGGACAGCTCAGTAGGAACATTCGGTGGAGAAAAGAGACTGAGTAGCTTGGTTTACGCGGAAGACCAATCAAACTTCAAGACAAGAAGTTTGCACCACTTACGTAGGCCGCAGGCGCCCTCTCGAATAGCGAAAGGTGCCTCACCCTAGACACCTTCTCGAGTGGGTCTTAGCAGCCCAGGCATAATTAGTAAGCGTGGTGGGTTCCGAGCTCCAGATGGAGACTCAGCTGGAAGTTAAAGGGAAGAATGACAAGGAACTTTATGAATTGGAGCTGTAAGTTAACTCTTTGACAGAGAGAGCGAGATGGTGGTGGGGGACAGCCCCCAGTGAAATCAGAGGTGAGAGCACAAAGCAATACAGTAGGCAGACTCCGGTTTTTTGGGGGGAGATGCTCGAGAATATCCGGGTGGACTCCTGAGGCTCGATCCCGCATTTGCGTATGCCGAGCCTCCTTCCTCATGACCTTTGTCCAGAGTGGAATGCCTCCCCGGCTCCCGGCACATGATCAGTGCATGCTCAGTCACGATATCAGTGCCTGCTCAGCCACGTGATCACTGACGGCACAGTCACGTGATCAGCGCCTCTCAGTCACGTGATCACCGTATGATAAACACGTGATCAGTGAACGACCAGCCACGTGATCACTGCATGCGCGGTCAGGTGGTCAGTTCCTGATCAGCCACCTGATCAGTGCGTGCACAGTCCCCTGATCAGCGCCTGTCAGTCACTGATCACTGCCTGATAAACACGTGATCAGTGCCCGAACAGCCACGTCATCAGTGCATGCGCAGTCACGTGATCAGTGCATGATAGCCACGTGATCAGTGCGTGCACAGTCCCATGATCAGCGCCTGTCCGTCACTGATCATTGCCTGATAAACACGTGATCAGTGCATGATGAGCCATGTGATCAGTGCCTGATCAGCCACGTCATCAGTGCATGCGCAGTCACGTCATCAGTGCATGATAGCCACGTGATCAGTGCATGCTCAGTCACGTGATCTGGACTTGATCAGCCACGTGATCAGTGCCTGCAGAGTCACGTGATCAGGGCCTGCTGAGCTGCGTGATTCCTGCCGGCTCATCTGCATGACAATTGCCAGCTGAGCTGCGTGATTCCTGTCGGCTCATCTGCTTGACAATTGCCAGCTGAGCTGCGTGATTCCTGCCTGGTCACGTGCTTGATTATTGCCAGTTGAGCAGCATGATTCGTCACTGCTGAGCTCCATGCTTATTGCCTGCTGATTGCGTGGTTCGTGTCTGCTCAGCTCTTTGAGTATTGCCTCCTGAGGTCCCTGTTCGGTCGCCACCTGCCGGGGACCAGCCCCAACTGATCCAGGGTATTCGAAGGAGAGATGGCCTAGGCGACTATTTATATGCTAATCAGAGATGTCAAGAATAATAGTATGAGGAGAGCTCAGTAGGAAAATTCGGTGGAGAAAAGAGACTGAGTAGCTTGGTTTACGCGGAAGACCAATCAAACTTCAAGACAAGAAGTTTGCACCACTTACGTAGGCCGCAGGCGCCCTCTCGAATAGCGAAAGGTGCCTCACCCTAGACACCTTCTCGAGTGCGTCTTAGCAGCCCAGGCATAATTAGTCAGCGTGGTGGGTTCCGCGCTCCAGATGGCGACTCAGCTGGAAGTTAAAGGGAAGAATGACAAGGAACTTTATGAATTGGAGCTGTAAGTTAACTCTTTGACAGAGAGAGCGAGATGGTGGTGGGGGACAGCCCCCAGTGAAATCAGAGGTGAGAGCACAAAGCAATACAGTAGGCAGACTCCGGTTTTTTCGGGGGGGAGATGCTCGAGAATATCCGGGTGGACACCTGAGGCTCGATCCCGCATTTGCCTATGCCCAGCCTCCTTCCTCATGACCTTTGTCCAGAGTGGAATGCCTCCCCGGCTCCCGGCACATGATCAGCGCCTCTCAGTCACGTGATCACCATATGATAAACACGTGATCAGTGAACGACCAGCCAGGTGATCACTGCATGCGCGGTCAGGTGGTCAGTTCCTGATCAGCCACCTGATCAGTGCGTGCACAGTCCCCTGATCAGCGCCTGTCAGTCACTGATCACTGCCTGATAAACACGTGATCAGTGCCCGAACAGCCACGTCATCAGTGCATGCGCAGTCACGTGATCAGTGCATGATAGCCACGTGATCAGTGCGTGCACAGTCACATGATCAGCGCCTGTCAGTCACTGATCATTGCCTGATAAACACGTGATCAGTGCATGATGAGCCATGTGATCAGTGCCTGATCAGCCACGTCATCAGTGCATGCGCAGTCACGTCATCAGTGCATGATAGCCACGTGATCAGTGCATGCTCAGTCACGTGATCTGGACTTGATCAGCCACGTGATCAGTGCCTGCAGAGTCACGTGATCAGGGCCTGCTGAGCTGCGTGATTCCTGCCGGCTCATCTGCATGACAATTGCCAGCTGAGCTGCGTGATTCCTGTCGGCTCATCTGCTTGACAATTGCCAGCTGAGCTGCGTGATTCCTGCCTGGTCACGTGCTTGATTATTGCCAGTTGAGCAGCATGATTCGTCACTGCTGAGCTCCATGCTTATTGCCTGCTGATTGCGTGGTTCGTGTCTGCTCAGCTCTTTGAGTATTGCCTCCTGAGGTCCCTGTTCGGTCGCCACCTGCCGGGGACCAGCCCCAACTGATCCAGGGTATTCGAAGGAGAGATGGCCTAGGCGACTATTTATATGCTAATCAGAGATGTCAAGAATAATAGTATGAGGAGAGCTCAGTAGGAAAATTCGGTGGAGAAAAGAGACTGAGTAGCTTGGTTTACGCGGAAGACCAATCAAACTTCAAGACAAGAAGTTTGCACCACTTACGTAGGCCGCAGGCGCCCTCTCGAATAGCGAAAGGTGCCTCACCCTAGACACCTTCTCGAGTGGGTCTTAGCAGCCCAGGCATAATTAGTAAGCGTGGTGGGTTCCGCGCTCCAGATGGAGACTCAGCTGGAAGTTAAAGGGAAGAATGACAAGGAACTTTATGAATTGGAGCTGTAAGTTAACTCTTTGACAGAGAGAGCGAGATGGTGGTGGGGGACAGCCCCCAGTGAAATCAGAGGTGAGAGCACAAAGCAATACAGTAGGCAGACTCCGGTTTTTTGGGGGAGATGCTCGAGAATATCCGGGTGGACTCCTGAGGCTCGATCCCGCATTTGCGTATGCCGAGCCTCCTTCCTCATGACCTTTGTCCAGAGTGGAATGCCTCCCCGGCTCCCGGCACATGATCAGTGCATGCTCAGTCACGATATCAGTGCCTGCTCAGCCACGTGATCACTGACGGCACAGTCACGTGATCAGCGCCTCTCAGTCACGTGATCACCGTATGATAAACACGTGATCAGTGAACGACCAGCCACGTGATCACTGCATGCGCGGTCAGGTGGTCAGTTCCTGATCAGCCACCCGATCAGTGCGTGCACAGTCCCCTGATCAGCGCCTGTCAGTCACTGATCACTGCCTGATAAACACGTGATCAGTGCCCGAACAGCCACGTCATCAGTGCATGCGCAGTCACGTGATCAGTGCATGATAGCCACGTGATCAGTGCGTGCACAGTCCCATGATCAGCGCCTGTCAGTCACTGATCATTGCCTGATAAACACGTGATCAGTGCATGATGAGCCATGTGATCAGTGCCTGATCAGCCACGTCATCAGTGCATGCGCAGTCACGTCATCAGTGCATGATAGCCACGTGATCAGTGCATGCTCAGTCACGTGATCTGGACTTGATCAGCCACGTGATCAGTGCCTGCAGAGTCACGTGATCAGGGCCTGCTGAGCTGCGTGATTCCTGCCGGCTCATCTGCATGACAATTGCCATCTGAGCTGCGTGATTCCTGTCGGCTCATCTGCTTGACAATTGCCAGCTGAGCTGCGTGATTCCTGCCTGGTCACGTGCTTGATTATTGCCAGTTGAGCAGCATGATTCGTCACTGCTGAGCTCCATGCTTATTGCCTGCTGATTGCGTGGTTCGTGTCTGCTCAGCTCTTTGAGTATTGCCTCCTGAGGTCCCTGTTCGGTCGCCACCTGCCGGGGACCAGCCCCAACTGATCCAGGGTATTCGAAGGAGAGATGGCCTAGGCGACTATTTATATGCTAATCAGAGATGTCAAGAATAATAGTATGAGGACAGCTCAGTAGGAAAATTCGGTGGAGAAAAGAGACTGAGTAGCTTGGTTTACGCGGAGGACCAATCAAACTTCAAGACAAGAAGTTTGCACCACTTACGTAGGCCGCAGGCGCCCTCTCGAATAGCGAAATGTGCCTCACCCTAGACACCTTCTCGAGTGGGTCTTAGCAGCCCAGGCATAATTAGTAAGCGTGGTGGGTTCCGCGCTCCAGATGGAGACTCAGCTGGAAGTTAAAGGGAAGAATGACAAGGAACTTTATGAATTGGAGCTGTAAGTTAACTCTTTGACAGAGAGAGCGAGATGGTGGTGGGGGACAGCCCCCAGTGAAATCAGAGGTGAGAGCACAAAGCAATACAGTAGGCAGACTCTGGTTTTTTGGGGGGAGATGCTCGAGAATATCCGGGTGGACTCCTGAGGCTCGATCCCGCATTTGCGTATGCCGAGCCTCCTTCCTCATGACCTTTGTCCAGAGTGGAATGCCTCCCCGGCTCCCGGCACATGATCAGTGCATGCTCAGTCACGATATCAGTGCCTGCTCAGCCACGTGATCACTGACGGCACAGTCACGTGATCAGCGCCTCTCAGTCACGTGATCACCGTATGATAAACACGTGACCAGTGAACGACCAGCCACGTGATCACTGCATGCGCGGTCAGGTGGTCAGTTCCTGATCAGCCACCCGATCAGTGCGTGCACAGTCCCCTGATCAGCGCCTGTCAGTCACTGATCACTGCCTGATAAACACGTGATCAGTGCCCGAACAGCCAAGTCATCAGTGCATGCGCAGTCACGTGATCAGTGCATGATAGCCACGTGATCAGTGCGTGCACAGTCCCATGATCAGCGCCTGTCAGTCACTGATCATTGCCTGATAAACACGTGATCAGTGCATGATGAGCCATGTGATCAGTGCCTGATCAGCCACGTCATCAGTGCATGCGCAGTCACGTCATCAGTGCATGATAGCCACGTGATCAGTGCATGCTCAGTCACGTGATCTGGACTTGATCAGCCACGTGATCAGTGCCTGCAGAGTCACGTGATCAGGGCCTGCTGAGCTGCGTGATTCCTGCCGGCTCATCTGCATGACAATTGCCAGCTGAGCTGCGTGATTCCTGTCGGCTCATCTGCTTGACAATTGCCAGCTGAGCTGCGTGATTCCTGCCTGGTCACGTGCTTGATTATTGCCAGTTGAGCAGCATGATTCGTCACTGCTGAGCTCCATGCTTATTGCCTGCTGATTGCGTGGTTCGTGTCTGCTCAGCTCTTTGAGTATTGCCTCCTGAGGTCCCTGTTCGGTCGCCACCTGCCGGGGACCAGCCCCAACTGATCCAGGGTATTCGAAGGAGAGATGGCCTAGGCGACTATTTATATGCTAATCAGAGATGTCAAGAATAATAGTATGAGGAGAGCTCAGTAGGAAAATTCGGTGGAGAAAAGAGACTGAGTAGCTTGGTTTACGCGGAAGACCAATCAAACTTCAAGACAAGAAGTTTGCACCACTTACGTAGGCCGCAGGCGCCCTCTCGAATAGCGAAAGGTGCCTCACCCTAGACACCTTCTCGAGTGGGTCTTAGCAGCCCAGGCATAATTAGTAAGCGTGGTGGGTTCCGCGCTCCAGATGGAGACTCAGCTGGAAGTTAAAGGGAAGAATGACAAGGAACTTTATGAATTGGAGCTGTAAGTTAACTCTTTGACAGAGAGAGCGAGATGGTGGTGGGGGACAGCCCCCAGTGAAATCAGAGGTGAGAGCACAAAGCAATACAGTAGGCAGACTCCGGTTTTTTGGGGGGAGATGCTCGAGAATATCCGGGTGGACTCCTGAGGCTCGATCCCGCATTTGCGTATGCCGAGCCTCCTTCCTCATGACCTTTGTCCAGAGTGGAATGCCTCCCCGGCTCCCGGCACATGATCAGTGCATGCTCAGTCACGATATCAGTGCCTGCTCAGCCACGTGATCACTGACGGCACAGTCACGTGATCAGCGCCTCTCAGTCACGTGATCACCGTATGATAAACACGTGATCAGTGAACGACCAGCCACGTGATCACTGCATGCGCGGTCAGGTGGTCAGTTCCTGATCAGCCACCTGATCAGTGCGTGCACAGTCCCCTGATCAGCGCCTGTCAGTCACTGATCACTGCCTGATATACACGTGATCAGTGCCCGAACAACCACGTCATCAGTGCATGCGCAGTCACGTGATCAGTGCATGATAGCCACGTGATCAGTGCGTGCACAGTCCCATGATCAGCGCCTGTCCGTCACTGATCATTGCCTGATAAACACGTGATCAGTGCATGATGAGCCATGTGATCAGTGCCTGATCAGCCACGTCATCAGTGCATGCGCAGTCACGTCATCAGAGCATGATAGCCACGTGATCAGTGCATGCTCAGTCACGTGATCTGGACTTGATCAGCCACGTGATCAGTGCCTGCAGAGTCACGTGATCAGGGCCTGCTGAGCTGCGTGATTCCTGCCGGCTCATCTGCATGACAATTGCCATCTGAGCTGCGTGATTCCTGTCGGCTCATCTGCTTGACAATTGCCAGCTGAGCTGCGTGATTCCTGCCTGGTCACGTGCTTGATTATTGCCAGTTGAGCAGCATGATTCGTCACTGCTGAGCTCCATGCTTATTGCCTGCTGATTGCGTGGTTCGTGTCTGCTCAGCTCTTTGAGTATTGCCTCCTGAGGTCCCTGTTCGGTCGCCACCTGCCGGGGACCAGCCCCAACTGATCCAGGGTATTCGAAGGAGAGATGGCCTAGGCGACTATTTATATGCTAATCAGAGATGTCAAGAATAATAGTATGAGGAGAGCTCAGTAGGAAAATTCGGTGGAGAAAAGAGACTGAGTAGCTTGGTTTACGCGGAAGACCAATCAAACTTCAAGACAAGAAGTTTGCACCACTTTCGTAGGCCGCAGGCGCCCTCTCGAATAGCGAAAGGTGCCTCACCCTAGACACCTTCTCGAGTGGGTCTTAGCAGCCCAGGCATAATTAGTAAGCGTGGTGGGTTCCGCGCTCCCGATGGAGACTCAGCTGGAAGTTAAAGGGAAGAATGACAAGGAACTTTATCAATTGGAGCTGTAAGTTAACTCTTTGACAGAGAGAGCGAGACGGTGGTGGGGGACAGCCCCCAGTGAAATCAGAGGTGAGAGCACAAAGCAATACAGTAGGCAGACTCCGGTTTTTTTGGGGGGAGATGCTCGAGAATATCCGGGTGGACTCCTGAGGCTCGATCCCGCATTTGCGTCTGCCGAGCCTCCTTCCTCATGACCTTTGTCCAGAGTGGAATGCCTCCCCGGCTCCCGGCACATGATCAGTGCATGCTCAGTCACGATATCAGTGCCTGCTCAGCCACGTGATCACTGACGGCACAGTCACGTGATCAGCGCCTCTCAGTCACGTGATCACCGTATGATAAACACGTGATCAGTGAACGACCAGCCACGTGATCACTGCATGCGCGGTCAGGTGGTCAGTTCCTGATCAGCCACCCGATCAGTGCGTGCACAGTCCCCTGATCAGCGCCTGTCAGTCACTGATCACTGCCTGATAAACACGTGATCAGTGCCCGAACAGCCACGTCATCAGTGCATGCGCAGTCACGTGATCAGTGCATGATAGCCACGTGATCAGTGCGTGCACAGTCCCATGATCAGCGCCTGTCAGTCACTGATCATTGCCTGATAAACACGTGATCAGTGCATGATGAGCCATGTGATCAGTGCCTGATCAGCCACGTCATCAGTGCATGCGCAGTCACGTCATCAGTGCATGATAGCCACGTGATCAGTGCATGCTCAGTCACGTGATCTGGACTTGATCAGCCACGTGATCAGTGCCTGCAGAGTCACGTGATCAGGGCCTGCTGAGCTGCGTGATTCCTGCCGGCTCATCTGCATGACAATTGCCAGCTGAGCTGCGTGATTCCTGTCGGCTCATCTGCTTGACAATTGCCAGCTGAGCTGCGTGATTCCTGCCTGGTCACGTGCTTGATTATTGCCAGTTGAGCAGCATGATTCGTCACTGCTGAGCTCCATGCTTATTGCCTGCTGATTGCGTGGTTCGTGTCTGCTCAGCTCTTTGAGTATTGCCTCCTGAGGTCCCTGTTCGGTCGCCACCTGCCGGGGACCAGCCCCAACTGATCCAGGGTATTCGAAGGAGAGATGGCCTAGGCGACTATTTATATGCTAATCAGAGATGTCAAGAATAATAGTATGAGGAGAGCTCAGTAGGAAAATTCGGTGGAGAAAAGAGACTGAGTAGCTTGGTTTACGCGGAAGACCAATCAAACTTCAAGACAAGAAGTTTGCACCACTTACGTAGGCCGCAGGCGCCCTCTCGAATAGCGAAAGGTGCCTCACCCTAGACACCTTCTCGAGTGGGTCTTAGCAGCCCAGGCATAATTAGTAAGCGTGGTGGGTTCCGCGCTCCAGATGGAGACTCAGCTGGAAGTTAAAGGGAAGAATGACAAGGAACTTTATGAATTGGAGCTGTAAGTTAACTCTTTGACAGAGAGAGCGAGATGGTGGTGGGGGACAGCCCCCAGTGAAATCAGAGGTGAGAGCACAAAGCAATACAGTAGGCAGACTCCGGTTTTTTTGGGGGAGATGCTCGAGAATATCCGGGTGGACTCCTGAGGCTCGATCCCGCATTTGCGTATGCCGAGCCTCCTTCCTCATGACCTTTGTCCAGAGTGGAATGCCTCCCCGGCTCCCGGCACATGATCAGTGCATGCTCAGTCACGATATCAGTGCCTGCTCAGCCACGTGATCACTGACGGCACAGTCACGTGATCAGCGCCTCTCAGTCACGTGATCACCGTATGATAAACACGTGATCAGTGAACGACCAGCCACGTGATCACTGCATGCGCGGTCAGGTGGTCAGTTCCTGATCAGCCACCTGATCAGTGCGTGCACAGTCCCCTGATCAGCGCCTGTCAGTCACTGATCACTGCCTGATAAACACGTGATCAGTGCCCGAACAGCCACGTCATCAGTGCATGCGCAGTCACGTGATCAGTGCATGATAGCCACGTGATCAGTGCGTGCACAGTCCCATGATCAGCGCCTGTCAGTCACTGATCATTGCCTGATAAACACGTGATCAGTGCATGATGAGACATGTGATCAGTGCCTGATCAGCCACGTCATCAGTGCATGCGCAGTCACGTGATCTGTACTTGATCAGCCACGTGATCAGTGCCTGCAGAGTCACGTGATCAGGGCCTGCTGAGCTGCGTGATTCCTGCCGGCTCATCTGCATGACAATTGCCAGCTGAGCTGCGTGATTCCTGTCGGCTCATCTGCTTGACAATTGCCAGCTGAGCTGCGTGATTCCTGCCTGGTCACGTGCTTGATTATTGCCAGTTGAGCAGCATGATTCGTCACTGCTGAGCTCCATGCTTATTGCCTGCTGATTGCGTGGTTCGTGTCTGCTCAGCTCTTTGAGTATTGCCTCCTGAGGTCCCTGTTCGGTCGCCACCTGCCGGGGACCAGCCCCAACTGATCCAGGGTATTCGAAGGAGAGATGGCCTAGGCGACTATTTATATGCTAATCAGAGATGTCAAGAATAATAGTATGAGGAGAGCTCAGTAGGAAAATTCGGTGGAGAAAAGAGACTGAGTAGCTTGGTTTACGCGGAAGACCAATCAAACTTCAAGACAAGAAGTTTGCACCACTTACGTAGGCCGCAGGCGCCCTCTCGAATAGCGAAAGGTGCCTCACCCTAGACACCTTCTCGAGTGGGTCTTAGCAGCCCAGGCATAATTAGTAAGCGTGGTGGGTTCCACGCTCCAGATGGAGACTCAGCTGGAAGTTAAAGGGAAGAATGACAAGGAACTTTATGAATTGGAGCTGTAAGTTAACTCTTTGACAGAGAGAGCGAGATGGTGGTGGGGGACAGCCCCCAGTGAAATCAGAGGTGAGAGCACAAAGCAATACAGTAGGCAGACTCCGGTTTTTTTGGGGGGAGATGCTCGAGAATATCCGGGTGGACTCCTGAGGCTCGATCCCGCATTTGCGTATGCCGAGCCTCCTTCCTCATGACCTTTGTCCAGAGTGGAATGCCTCCCCGGCTCCCGGCACATGATCAGTGCATGCTCAGTCACGATATCAGTGCCTGCTCAGCCACGTGATCACTGACGGCACAGTCACGTGATCAGCGCCTCTCAGTCACGTGATCACCGTATGATAAACACGTGATCAGTGAACGACCAGCCACGTGATCACTGCATGCGCGGTCAGGTGGTCAGTTCCTGATCAGCCACCCGATCAGTGCGTGCACAGTCCCCTGATCAGCGCCTGTCAGTCACTGATCACTGCCTGATAAACACGTGATCAGTGCCCGAACAGCCACGTCATCAGTGCATGCGCAGTCACGTGATCAGTGCATGATAGCCACGTGATCAGTGCGTGCACAGTCCCATGATCAGCGCCTGTCAGTCACTGATCATTGCCTGATAAACACGTGATCAGTGCATGATGAGCCATGTGATCAGTGCCTGATCAGCCACGTCATCAGTGCATGCGCAGTCACGTCATCAGTGCATGATAGCCACGTGATCAGTGCATGCTCAGTCACGTGATCTGGACTTGATCAGCCACGTGATCAGTGCCTGCAGAGTCACGTGATCAGGGCCTGCTGAGCTGCGTGATTCCTGCCGGCTCATCTGCTTGACAATTGCCAGCTGAGCTGCGTGATTCCTGCCTGGTCACGTGCTTGATTATTGCCAGTTGAGCAGCATGATTCGTCACTGCTGAGCTCCATGCTTATTGCCTGCTGATTGCGTGGTTCGTGTCTGCTCAGCTCTTTGAGTATTGCCTCCTGAGGTCCCTGTTCGGTCGCCACCTGCCGGGGACCAGCCCCAACTGATCCAGGGTATTCGAAGGAGAGATGGCCTAGGCGACTATTTATATGCTAATCAGAGATGTCAAGAATAATAGTATGAGGAGAGCTCAGTAGGAAAATTCGGTGGAGAAAAGAGACTGAGTAGCTTGGTTTACGCGGAAGACCAATCAAACTTCAAGACAAGAAGTTTGCACCACTTACGTAGGCCGCAGGCGCCCTCTCGAATAGCGAAAGGTGCCTCACCCTAGACACCTTCTCGAGTGGGTCTTAGCAGCCCAGGCATAATTAGTAAGCGTGGTGGGTTCCGCGCTCCAGATGGAGACTCAGCTGGAAGTTAAAGGGAAGAATGACAAGGAACTTTATGAATTGGAGCTGTAAGTTAACTCTTTGACAGAGAGAGCGAGATGGTGGTGGGGGACAGCCCCCAGTGAAATCAGAGGTGAGAGCACAAAGCAATACAGTAGGCAGACTCCGGTTTTTTTGGGGGGAGATGCTCGAGAATATCCGGGTGGACTCCTGAGGCTCGATCCCGCATTTGCGTATGCCGAGCCTCCTTCCTCATGACCTTTGTCCAGAGTGGAATGCCTCCCCGGCTCCCGGCACATGATCAGTGCATGCTCAGTCACGATATCAGTGCCTGCTCAGCCACGTGATCACTGACGGCACAGTCACGTGATCAGCGCCTCTCAGTCACGTGATCACCGTATGATAAACACGTGATCAGTGAACGACCAGCCACGTGATCACTGCATGCGCGGTCAGGTGGTCAGTTCCTGATCAGCCACCCGATCAGTGCGTGCACAGTCCCCTGATCAGCGCCTGTCAGTCACTGATCACTGCCTGATAAACACGTGATCAGTGCCCGAACAGCCACGTCATCAGTGCATGCGCAGTCACGTGATCAGTGCATGATAGCCACGTGATCAGTGCGTGCACAGTCCCATGATCAGCGCCTGTCAGTCACTGATCATTGCCTGATAAACACGTGATCAGTGCATGATGAGCCATGTGATCAGTGCCTGATCAGCCACGTCATCAGTGCATGCGCAGTCACGTCATCAGTGCATGATAGCCACGTGATCAGTGCATGCTCAGTCACGTGATCTGGACTTGATCAGCCACGTGATCAGTGCCTGCAGAGTCACGTGATCAGGGCCTGCTGAGCTGCGTGATTCCTGCCGGCTCATCTGCTTGACAATTGCCAGCTGAGCTGCGTGATTCCTGCCTGGTCACGTGCTTGATTATTGCCAG
Source organism: Bos javanicus (assembly GCF_032452875.1). Taxonomy (NCBI): domain Eukaryota; kingdom Metazoa; phylum Chordata; class Mammalia; order Artiodactyla; family Bovidae; genus Bos; species Bos javanicus. Next base: position 828,562 of record NW_026893637.1, read on the forward strand.
TTGAGCAGCATGATTCGTCACTGCTGAGCTCCATGCTTATTGCCTGCTGATTGCGTGGTTCGTGTCTGCTCAGCTCTTTGAGTATTGCCTCCTGAGGTCCCTGTTCGGTCGCCACCTGCCGGGGACCAGCCCCAACTGATCCAGGGTATTCGAAGGAGAGATGGCCTAGGCGACTATTTATATGCTAATCAGAGATGTCAAGAATAATAGTATGAGGACAGCTCAGTAGGAAAATTCGGTGGAGAAAAGAGACTGAGTAGCTTGGTTTACGCGGAAGACCAATCAAACTTCAAGACAAGAAGTTTGCACCACTTACGTAGGCCGCAGGCGCCCTCTTGAATAGCGAAAGGTGCCTCACCCTAGACACCTTCTCGAGTGCGTCTTAGCAGCCCAGGCATAATTAGTCAGCGTGGTGGGTTCCGCGCTCCAGATGGCGACTCAGCGGGAAGTTAAAGGGAAGAATGACAAGGAACTTTATGAATTGGAGCTGTAAGTTAACTCTTTGACAGAGAGAGCGAGATGGTGGTGGGGGACAGCCCCCAGTGAAATCAGAGGTGAGAGCACAAAGCAATACAGTAGGCAGACTCCGGTTTTTTTGGGGGGAGATGCTCGAGAATATCCGGGTGGACTCCTGAGGCTCGATCCCGCATTTGCGTATGCCGAGCCTCCTTCCTCATGACCTTTGTCCAGAGTGGAATGCCTCCCCGGCTCCCGGCACATGATCAGTGCATGCTCAGTCACGATATCAGTGCCTGCTCAGCCACGTGATCACTGACGGCACAGTCACGTGATCAGCGCCTCTCAGTCACGTGATCACCGTATGATAAACACGTGATCAGTGAACGACCAGCCACGTGATCACTGCAGGCGCGGTCAGGTGGTCAGTTCCTGATCAGCCACCTGATCAGTGCGTGCACAGTCCCCTGATCAGCGCCTGTCAGTCACTGATCACTGCCTGATAAACACATGATCAGTGCCCGAACAGCCACGTCATCAGTGCATGCGCAGTCACGTGATCAGTGCATGATAGCCACGTGATCAGTGCGTGCACAGTCCAATGATCAGCGCCTGTCAGTCACTGATCATTGCCTGATAAACACGTGATCAGTGCATGATGAGCCATGTGATCAGTGCCTGATCAGCCACGTCATCAGTGCATGCGCAGTCACGTCATCAGTGCATGATAGCCACGTGATCAGTGCATGCTCAGTCACGTGATCTGGACTTGATCAGCCACGTGATCAGTGCCTGCAGAGTCACGTGATCAGGGCCTGCTGAGCTGCGTGATTCCTGCCGGCTCATCTGCATGACAATTGCCAGCTGAGCTGCGTGATTCCTGTCGGCTCATCTGCTTGACAATTGCCAGCTGAGCTGCGTGATTCCTGCCTGGTCACGTGCTTGATTATTGCCAGTTGAGCAGCATGATTCGTCACTGCTGAGCTCCATGCTTATTGCCTGCTGATTGCGTGGTTCGTGTCTGCTCAGCTCTTTGAGTATTGCCTCCTGAGGTCCCTGTTCGGTCGCCACCTGCCGGGGACCAGCCCCAACTGATCCAGGGTATTCGAAGGAGAGATGGCCTAGGCGACTATTTATATGCTAATCAGAGATGTCAAGAATAATAGTATGAGGAGAGCTCAGTAGGAAAATTCGGTGGAGAAAAGAGACTGAGTAGCTTGGTTTACGCGGAAGACCAATCAAACTTCAAGACAAGAAGTTTGCACCACTTACGTAGGCCGCAGGCGCCCTCTCGAATAGCGAAAGGTGCCTCACCCTAGACACCTTCTCGAGTGGGTCTTAGCAGCCCAGGCATAATTAGTAAGCGTGGTGGGTTCCGCGCTCCAGATGGAGACTCAGCTGGAAGTTAAAGGGAAGAATGACAAGGAACTTTATGAATTGGAGCTGTAAGTTAACTCTTTGACAGAGAGAGCGAGATGGTGGTGGGGGACAGCCCCCAGTGAAATCAGAGGTGAGAGCACAAAGCAATACAGTAGGCAGACTCCGGTTTTTTTGGGGGAGATGCTCGAGAATATCCGGGTGGACTCCTGAGGCTCGATCCCGCATTTGCGTATGCCGAGCCTCCTTCCTCATGACCTTTGTCCAGAGTGGAATGCCTCCCCGGCTCCCGGCACATGATCAGTGCATGCTCAGTCACGATATCAGTGCCTGCTCAGCCACGTGATCACTGACGGCACAGTCACGTGATCAGCGCCTCTCAGTCACGTGATCACCGTATGATAAACACGTGATCAGTGAACGACCAGCCACGTGATCACTGCATGTGCGGTCAGGTGGTCAGTTCCTGATCAGCCACCTGATCAGTGCGTGCACAGTCCCCTGATCAGCGCCTGTCAGTCACTGATCACTGCCTGATAAACACGTGATCAGTGCCCGAACAGCCACGTCATCAGTGCATGCGCAGTCACGTGATCAGTGCATGATAGCCACGTGATCAGTGCGTGCACAGTCCCATGATCAGCGCCTGTCAGTCACTGATCATTGCCTGATAAACACGTGATCAGTGCATGATGAGCCATGTGATCAGTGCCTGATCAGCCACGTCATCAGTGCATGCGCAGTCACGTCATCAGTGCATGATAGCCACGTGATCAGTGCATGCTCAGTCATGTGATCTGGACTTGATCAGCCACGTGATCAATGCCTGCAGAGTCACGTGATCAGGGCCTGCTGAGCTGCGTGATTCCTGCCGGCTCATCTGCATGACAATTGCCATCTGAGCTGCGTGATTCCTGTCGGCTCATCTGCTTGACAATTGCCAGCTGAGCTGCGTGATTCCTGCCTGGTCACGTGCTTGATTATTGCCAGTTGAGCAGCATGATTCGTCACTGCTGAGCTCCATGCTTATTGCCTGCTGATTGCGTGGTTCGTGTCTGCTCAGCTCTTTGAGTATTGCCTCCTGAGGTCCCTGTTCGGTCGCCACCTGCCGGGGACCAGCCCCAACTGATCCAGGGTATTCGAAGGAGAGATGGCCTAGGCGACTATTTATGTGCTAATCAGAGATGTCAAGAATAATAGTATGAGGAGAGCTCAGTAGGAACATTCGGTGGAGAAAAGAGACTGAGTAGCTTGGTTTACGCGGAAGACCAATCAAACTTCAAGACAAGAAGTTTGCACCACTTACGTAGGCCGCAGGCGCCCTCTCGAATAGCGAAAGGTGCCTCACCCTAGACACCTTCTCGAGTGGGTCTTAGCAGCCCAGGCATAATTAGTAAGCGTGGTGGGTTCCGCGCTCCAGATGGAGACTCAGCGGGAAGTTAAAGGGAAGAATGACAAGGAACTTTATGAATTGGAGCTGTAAGTTAACTCTTTGACAGAGAGAGCGAGATGGTGGTGGGGGACAGCCCCCAGTGAAATCAGAGGTGAGAGCACAAAGCAATACAGTAGGCAGACTCCGGTTTTTTGGGGGGAGATGCTCGAGAATATCCGGGTGGACTCCTGAGGCTCGATCCCGCATTTGCGTATGCCGAGCCTCCTTCCTCATAACCTTTGTCCAGAGTGGAATGCCTCCCCGGCTCCCGGCACATGATCAGTGCATGCTCAGTCACCATATCAGTGCCTGCTCAGCCACGTGATCACTGACGGCACAGTCACGTGATCAGCGCCTCTCAGTCACGTGATCACCGTATGATAAACACGTGACCAGTGAACGACCAGCCACGTGATCACTGCATGCGCGGTCAGGTCGTCAGTTCCTGATCAGCCACCTGATCAGTGCGTGCACAGTCCCCTGATCAGCGCCTGTCAGTCACTGATCACTGCCTGATAAACACGTGATCAGTGCCCGAACAGCCACGTCATCAGTGCATGCGCAGTCACGTGATCAGTGCATGATAGCCACGTGATCAGTGCGTGCACAGTCCCATGATCAGCGCCTGTCAGTCACTGATCATTGCCTGATAAACACGTGATCAGTGCATGATGAGCAATGTGATCAGTGCCTGATCAGCCATGTCATCAGTGCATGCGCAGTCACGTGATCAGTGCATGATAGCCACGTGATCAGTGCATGCTCAGTCACGTGATCTGGACTTGATCAGCCACGTGATCAGTGCCTGCAGAGTCACGTGATCAGGGCCTGCTGAGCTGCGTGATTCCTGTCGGCTCATCTGCTTGACAATTGCCAGCTGAGCTGCGTGATTCCTGCCTGGTCACGTGCTTGATTATTGCCAGTTGAGCAGCATGATTCGTCACTGCTGAGCTCCATGCTTATTGCCTGCTGATTGCGTGGTTCGTGTCTGCTCAGCTCTTTGAGTATTGCCTCCTGAGGTCCCTGTTCGGTCGCCACGTGCCGGGGACCAGCCCCAACGGATCCAGGGTATTCGAAGGAGAGATGGCCTAGGCGACTCTTTATATGCTAATCAGAGATGACAAGAATAATAGTATGAGGACAGCTCAGTAGGAAAATTCGGTGGAGAAAAGAGACTGAGTAGCTTGGTTTACGCGGAAGACCAATCAAACTTCAAGACAAGAAGTTTGCACCACTTACGTAGGCCGCAGGCGCCCTCTCGAATAGCGAAAGGTGCCTCACCCTAGACACCTTCTCGAGTGGGTCTTAGCAGCCCAGGCATAATTAGTAAGCGTGGTGGGTTCCGCGCTCCAGATGGAGACTCAGCTGGAAGTTAAAGGGAAGAATGACAAGGAACTTTATGAATTGGAGCTGTAAGTTAACTCTTTGACAGAGAGAGCGAGATGGTGGTGGGGGACAGCCCCCAGTGAAATCAGAGGTGAGAGCACAAAGCAATACAGTAGGCAGACTCCGGTTTTTTTGGGGGAGATGCTCGAGAATATCCGGGTGGACTCCTGAGGCTCGATGCCGCATTTGCGTATGCCGAGCCTCCTTCGTCATGACCTTTGTCCAGAGTGGAATGCCTCCCAGGCTCCCGGCACATGATCAGTGCATGCTCAGTCACGATATCAGTGCCTGCTCAGCCACGTGATCACTGACGGCACCGTCACGTGATCAGCGCCTCTCAGTCACGTGATCACCGTATGATAAACACGTGATCAATGAACGACCAGCCACGTGATCACTGCATGCGCGGTCAGGTGGTCAGTTCCTGATCAGCCACCTGATCAGTGCGTGCACAGTCCCCTGATCAGGGCCTGTCAGTCACTGATCACTGCCTGGTAAACACGTGATCAGTGCCCGAACAGCCACGTCATCAGTGCATACGCAGTCACGTGATCAGTGCATGATAGCCACGTGATCAGTGCGTGCACAGTCCCATGATCAGCGCCTGTCAGTCACTGATCATTGCCTGATAAACACGTGATCAGTCCATAATGAGCCATGTGATCAGTGCCTGATCAGCCACGTCATCAGTGCATGCGCAGTCACGTCATCAGTGCATGATAGCCACGTGATCAGTGCATGCTCAGTCACGTGATCTGGACTTGATCAGCCACGTGATCAGTGCCTGCAGAGTCACGTGATCAGGGCCTGCTGAGCTGCGTGATTCCTGCCAGCTCATCTGCATGACAATTGCCAGCTGAGCTGCGTGATTCCTGTCGGCTCATCTGCTTGACAATTGCCAGCTGAGCTGCGTGATTCCTGCCTGGTCACGTGCTTGATTATTGCCAGTTGAGCAGCATGATTCGTCACTGCTGAGCTCCATGCTTATTGCCTGCTGATTGCGTGGTTCGTGTCTGCTCAGCTCTTTGAGTATTGCCTCCTGAGGTCCCTGTTCGGTCGCCACCTGCCAGGGACCAGCCCCAACTGATCCAGGGTATTCGAAGGAGAGATAGCCTAGGCGACTATTTATATGCTAATCAGAGATGTCAAGAATAATAGTATGAGGAGAGCTCAGTAGGAAAATTCGGTGGAGAAAAGAGACTGAGTAACTTGGTTTACGCGGAAGACCAATCAAACTTCAAGACAAGAAGTTTGCACCACTTACGTAGGCCGCAGGCGCCCTCTCGAATAGCGAAAGGTGCCTCACCCTAGACACCTTCTCGAGTGGGTCTTAGCAGCCCAGGCATAATTAGTAAGCGTGGTGGGTTCCGCGCTCCAGATGGAGACTCAGCTGGAAGTTAAAGGGACGAATGACAAGGAACTTTATGAATTGGAGCTGTAAGTTAACTCTCTGACAGAGAGAGCGAGATGGTGGTGGAGGACAGCCCCCAGTGAAATCAGAGGTGAGAGCACAAAGCAATACAGTAGGCAGACTCCGGTTTTTTTGGGGGAGATGCTCGAGAATATCCGGGTGGACTCCTGAGGCTCGATCCCGCATTTGCGTATGCCGAGCCTCTTTCCTCATGACCTTTGTCCAGAGTGGAATGCCTCCCCGGCTCCCGGCACATGATCAGTGCATGCTCAGTCACGATATCAGTGCCTGCTCAGCCACGTGATCACTGACGGCACAGTCACGTGATCAGCGCCTCTCAGTCACGTGATCACCGTATGAAAACACGTGATCAGTGAACGACCAGCCACGTGATCACTGCAGGCGCGGTCAGGTGGTCAGTTCCTGATCAGCCACCCGATCAGTGCGTGCACAGTCCCCTGATCAGCGCCTGTCAGTCACTGATCACTGCCTGATAAACACATGATCAGTGCCCGAACAGCCACGTCATCAGTGCATGCGCAGTCACGTGATCAGTGCATGATAGCCACGTGATCAGTGCGTGCACAGTCAAATGATCAGCGCCTGTCAGTCACTGATCATTGCCTGATAAACACGTGATCAGTGCATGATGAGCCATGTGATCAGTGCCTGATCAGCCACGTCATCAGTGCATGCGCAGTCACGTCATCAGTGCCTGATTGCCACGTGATCAATTCATGCTCAGTCAGGTGATCTGGACTTGATCAGCCACGTGATCAGTGCCTGCAGAGTCACGTGATCAGGGCCTGCTGAGCTGCGTGATTCCTGCCGGCTCATCTGCATGACAATTGCCAGCTGAGCTGCGTGATTCCTGTCGGCTCATCTGCTTGACAATTGCCAGCTGAGCTGCGTGATTCCTGCCTGGTCACGTGCTTGATTATTGCCAGTTGAGCAGCATGATTCGTCACTGCTGAGCTCCATGCTTATTGCCTGCTGATTGCGTGGTTCGTGTCTGCTCAGCTCTTTGAGTATTGCCTCCTGAGGTCCCTGTTCGGTCGCCACCTGCCGGGGACCAGCCCCAACTGATCCAGGGTATTCGAAGGAGAGATGGCCTAGGCGACTATTTATATGCTAATCAGAGATGTCAAGAATAATAGTATGAGGAGAGCTCAGTAGGAAAATTCGGTGGAGAAAAGAGACTGAGTAGCTTGGTTTACGCGGAAGACCAATCAAACTTCAAGACAAGAAGTTTGCACCACTTACGTAGGCCGCAGGCGCCCTCTCGAATAGCGAAAGGTGCCTCACCCTAGACACCTTCTCGAGTGGGTCTTAGCAGCCCAGGCATAATTAGTAAGCGTGGTGGGTTCCGCGCTCCAGATGGAGACTCAGCGGGAAGTTAAAGGGAAGAATGACAAGGAACTTTATGAATTGGAGCTGTAAGTTAACTCTTTGACAGAGAGAGCGAGATGGTGGTGGGGGACAGCCCCCAGTGAAATCAGAGGTGAGAGCACAAAGCAATACAGTAGGCAGACTCCGGTTTTTTGGGGGGAGATGCTCGAGAATATCCGGGTGGACTCCTGAGGCTCGATCCCGCATTTGCGTATGCCGAGCCTCCTTCCTCATGACCTTTGTCCAGAGTGGAATGCCTCCCCGGCTCCCGGCACATGATCAGTGCATGCTCAGTCACGATATCAGTGCCTGCTCAGCCACGTGATCACTGACGGCACAGTCACGTGATCAGCGCCTCTCAGTCACGTGATCACCGTATGAAAAACACGTGATCAGTGAACGACCAGCCACGTGATCACTGCAGGCGCGGTCAGGTGGTCAGTTCCTGATCAGCCACCTGATCAGTGCGTGCACAGTCCCCTGATCAGCGCCTGTCAGTCACTGATCACTGCCTGATAAACACATGATCAGTGCCCGAACAGCCACGTCATCAGTGCATGCGCAGTCACGTGATCAGTGCATGATAGCCACGTGATCAGTGCGTGCACAGTCAAATGATCAGCGCCTGTCAGTCACTGATCATTGCCTGATAAACACGTGATCAGTGCATGATGAGCCATGTGATCAGTGCCTGATCAGCCACGTCATCAGTGCATGCACAGTCACGTCATCAGTGCATGATAGCCACGTGATCAGTGCATGCTCAGTCACGTGATCTGGACTTGATCAGCCACGTGATCAGTGCCTGCAGAGTCACGTGATCAGGGCCTGCTGAGCTGCGTGAATCCTGCCGGCTCATCTGCATGACAATTGCCATCTGAGCTGCGTGATTCCTGTCGGCTCATCTGCTTGACAATTGCCAGCTGAGCTGCGTGATTCCTGCCTGGTCACGTGCTTGATTATTGCCAGTTGAGCAGCATGATTCGTCACTGCTGAGCTCCATGCTTATTGCCTGCTGATTGCGTGGTTCGTGTCTGCACAGCTCTTTGAGTATTGCCTCCTGAGGTCGCTGTTCGGTCGCCACCTGCCGGGGACCAGCCCCAACTGATCCAGGGTATTCGAAGGAGAGATGGCCTAGGCGACTATTTATGTGCTAATCAGAGATGTCAAGAATAATAGTATGAGGACAGCTCAGTAGGAACATTCGGTGGAGAAAAGAGACTGAGTAGCTTGGTTTACGCGGAAGACCAATCAAACTTCAAGACAAGAAGTTTGCACCACTTACGTAGGCCGCAGGCGCCCTCTCGAATAGCGAAAGGTGCCTCACCCTAGACACCTTCTCGAGTGGGTCTTAGCAGCCCAGGCATAATTAGTAAGAGTGGTGGGTTCCGCGCTCCAGATGGAGACTCAGCGGGAAGTTAAAGGGAAGAATGACAAGGAACTTTATGAATTGGAGCAGTAAGTTAACTCTTTGACAGAGAGAGCGAGATGGTGGTGGGGGACAGCCCCCAGTGAAATCAGAGGTGAGAGCACAAAGCAATACAGTAGGCAGACTCCGGTTTCTTTGGGGGGGAGATGCTCGAGAATATCCGGGTGGACTCCTGAGGCTCGATCCCGCATTTGCGTATGCCGAGCCTCCTTCTTCATGACCTTTGTCCAGAGTGGAATGCCTCCCCGGCTCCCGGCACATGATCAGTGCATGCTCAGTCACAATATCAGTTGCTGCTCAGCCACGTGATCACTGACGGCACAGTCACGTGATTAGCGCCTCTCAGTCACGTGATCACCGTATGATAAACACGTGATCAGTGAACGACCAGCCACGTGATCACTGCATGTGCGGTCAGGTGGTCAGTCCCTGATCAGCCACCTGATCAGTGCGTGCACAGTCCCCTGATCAGCGCCTGTCAGTCACTGATCACTGCCTGATAAACACGTGATCAGTGCCCGAACAGCCACGTCATCAGTGCATACGCAGTCACGTGATCAGTGCATGATAGCCACGTGATCAGTGCGTGCACAGTCCCATGATCAGCGCCTGTCAGTCACTGATAATTGCCTGATAAACACGTGATCAGTGCATGATGAGCCATGTGATCAGTGACTGATCAGCCACGTCATCAGTGCATGCGCAGTCACGTCATCAGTGCATGATAGCCACGTGATCAGTGCATGCTCAGTCACGTGATCTGTACTTGATCAGCCACGTGATCAGTGCCTGCAGAGTCACGTGATCAGGGCCTGCTGAGCTGCGTGATTCCTGCCGGCTCATCTGCATGACAATTGCCATCTGAGCTGCGTGATTCCTGTCGGCTCATCTGCTAGACAATTGCCAGCTGAGCTGCGTGATTCCTGCCTGGTCACGTGCTTGATTATTCCCAGTTGAGCAGCATGATTCGTCACTGCTGAGCTCCATGCTTATTGCCTGCTGATTGCGTGGTTCGTGTCTGCTCAGCTCTTTGAGTATTGCCTCCTGAGGTCCCTGTTCGGTCGCCACATGCCGGGGACCAGCCCCAACTGATCCAGGGTATTCGAAGGAGAGATGGCCTAGGCGACTATTTATATGCTAATCAGAGATGTCAAGAATAATAGTATGAGGAGAGCTCAGTAGGAAAATTCGGTGGAGAAAAGAGACTGAGTAGCTTGGTTTACGCGGAAGACCAATCAAACTTCAAGACAAGAAGTTGGCACCACTTACGTAGGCCGCAGGCCCCCTCTCGAATAGGGAAAGCTGCCTCACCCTAGACACCTTCTCGAGTGGGTCTTAGCAGCCCAGTCATAATTAGTAAGCGTGGTGTGTTCCGCGCTCCAGATGGAGACTCAGCTGGAAGTTAAAGGGAAGAATGACAAGGAACTTTATGAATTGGAGCTGTAAGTTAACTCTTTGACAGACAGAGCGAGATGGTGGTGGGGGACAGCCCCCAGTGTAATCAGAGGTGAGAGCACAAAGCAATACAGTAGGCAGACTCCGGTTTTTTTGGGGGGAGATGCTCGAGAATATCCGGGTGGACTCCTGAGGCTCGATCCCGCATTTGCGTATGCCGAGCCTCCTTCCTCATAACCTTTGTCCAGAGTGGAATGCCTCCCCGGCTCCCGGCACATGATCAGTGCATGCTCAGTCACGATATCAGTGCCTGCTCAGCCACGTGATCACTGACGGCACAGTCACGTTATCAGCGCCTCTCAGTCACGTGATCACCGTATGATAAACACGTGACCAGTGAACGACCAGCCACGTGATCACTGCATGCGCGGTCAGGTGGTCAGTTCCTGATCAGCCACCCGATCAGTGCGTGCACAATCCCCTGATCAGCGCCTGTCAGTCACTGATCACTGCCTGATAAACACGTGATCAGTGCCCGAACAGCCACGTCATCAGTGCATGGGCAGTCACGTGATCAGTGCATGATAGCCACGTGATCAGTGCGTGCACAGTCCCATGATCAGCGCCTGTCAGTCACTGATCATTGCCTCATAAACACGTGATCAGTGCATGATGAGCCATGTGATCAGTGCCTGATCAGCCACGTCATCAGTGCATGCGCAGTCACGTCATCAGTGCATGATAGCCACGTGATCAGTGCATGCTCAGTCACGTGATCTGGACTTGATCAGCCACGTGATCAGTGCCTGCAGAGTCACGTGATCAGGGCCTGCTGAGCTGCGTGATTCCTGCCGGCTCATCTGCATGACAATTGCCAGCTGAGCTGCGTGATTCCTGTCGGCTCATCTGCTTGACAATTGCCAGCTGAGCTGCGTGATTCCTGCCTGGTCACGTGCTTGATTATTGCCAGTTGAGCAGCATGATTCGTCACTGCTGAGCTCCATGCTTATTGCCTGCTGATTGCGTGGTTCGTGTCTGCTCAGCTCTTTGAGTATTGCCTCCTGAGGTCCCTGTTCGGTCGCCACCTGCCGGGGACCAGCCCCAACTGATCCAGGGTATTCGAAGGAGAGATGGCCTAGGCGACTATTTATATGCTAATCAGAGATGTCAAGAATAATAGTATGAGGAGAGCTCAGTAGGAAAATTCGGTGGAGAAAAGAGACTGAGTAGCTTGGTTTACGCGGAAGACCAATCAAACTTCAAGACAAGAAGTTTGCACCACTTACGTAGGCCGCAGGCGCCCTCTCGAATAGCGAAAGGTGCCTCACCCTAGACACCTTCTCGAGTGCGTCTTAGCAGCCCAGGCATAATTAGTAAGCGTGGTGGGTTCCACGCTCCCGATGGAGACTCAGCTGGAAGTGAAAGGGAAGAATGACAAGGAACTTTATGAATTGGAGCTGTAAGTTAACTCTTTGACAGAGAGAGCGAGATGGTGGTGGGGGACAGACCCCAGTGAAATCAGAGGTGAGAGCACAAAGCAATACAGTAGGCAGACTCCGGTTTTTTTGGGGGGGAGATGCTCGAGAATAAACGGGTGGACTCCTGAGGCTCGATCCCGCATTTGCGTATGCCGAGCCTCCTTCCTCATGACCTTTGTCCAGAGTGGAATGCCTCCCCGGCTCCCGGCACATGATCAGTGCATGCTCAGTCACGATATCAGTGCCTGCTCAGCCACGTGATCACTGACGGCACAGTCACGTGATCAGCGCCTCTCAGTCACGTGATCACCGTATGATAAACACGTGACCAGTGAACGACCAGCCACATGATCACTGCATGCGCGGTCAGGTGGTCAGTTCCTGATCAGCCACCTGATCAATGCGTGCACAGTCCCCTGATCAGCGCCTGTCAGTCACTGATCACTGCCTGATAAACACGTGATCAGTGCCCGAACTGCCACGTCATCAGTGCATGCGCAGTCACGTGATCAGTGCATGATAGCCACGTGATCAGTGCGTGCACAGTCCCATGATCAGCGCCTGTCAGTCACTGATCATTGCCTCATAAACACGTGATTAGTGCATGATGAGCCATGTGATCAGTGCCTGATCAGCCACGTCATCAGGGCATGCGCAGTCACGTCATCAGTGCATGATAGCCACGTGATCAGTGCATGCTCAGTCACGTGATCTGTACTTGATCAGCCACGTGATCAGTGCCTGCAGAGTCACGTGATCAGGGCCTGCTGAGCTGCGTGATTCCTGCCGGCTCATCTGCATGACAATTGCCAGCTGAGCTGCGTGATTCCTGTCGGCTCATCTGCTTGACAATTGCCAGCTGAGCTGCGTGATTCCTGCCTGGTCACGTGCTTGATTATTGCCAGTTGAGCAGCATGATTCGTCACTGCTGAGCTCCATGCTTATTGCCTGCTGATTGCGTGGTTCGTGTCTGCTCAGCTCTTTGAGTATTGCCTCCTGAGGTCCCTGTTCGGTCGCCACCTGCCGGGGACCAGCCCCAACTGATCCAGGGTATTCGAAGGAGAGATGGCCTAGGCGACTATTTATATGCTAATCAGAGATGTCAAGAATAATAGTATGAGGAGAGCTCAGTAGGAAAATTCGGTGGAGAAAAGAGACTGAGTAGCTTGGTTTACGCGGAAGACCAATCAAACTTCAAGACAAGAAGTTTGCACCACTTACGTAGGCCGCAGGCGCCCTCTCGAATAGCGAAAGGTGCCTCACCCTAGACACCTTCTCGAGTGCGTCTTAGCAGCCCAGGCATAATTAGTAAGCGTGGTGGGTTCCACGCTCCCGATGGAGACTCAGCTGGAAGTGAAAGGGAAGAATGACAAGGAACTTTATGAATTGGAGCTGTAAGTTAACTCTTTGACAGAGAGAGCGAGATGGTGGTGGGGGACAGCCCCCAGTGAAATCAGAGGTGAGAGCACAAAGCAATACAGTAGGCAGACTCCGGTTTTTTTGGGGGAGATGCTCGAGAATATCCGGGTGGACTCCTGAGGCTCGATCCCGCATTTGCATATGCCGAGCCTCCTTCCTCATGACCTTTGTCCAGTGTGGAATGCCTCCCCGGCTCCCGGCACATGATCAGTGCATGCTCAGTCACGATATCAGTGCCTGCTCAGCCACGTGATCACTGACGGCACAGTCACGTGATCAGCGCCTCTCAGTCACGTGATCACCGTATGAAAAACACGTGATCAGTGAACGACCAGCCACGTGATCACTGCAGGCGCGGTCAGGTGGTCAGTTCCTGATCAGCCACCTGATCAGTGCGTGCACAGTCCCCTGATCAGCGCCTGTCAGTCACTGATCACTGCCTGATAAACACATGATCAGTGCCCGAACAGCCACGTCATCAGTGCATGCGCAGTCACGTGATCAGTGCATGATAGCCACGTGATCAGTGCGTGCACAGTCAAATGATCAGCGCCTGTCAGTCACTGATCATTGCCTGATAAACACGTGATCAGTGCATGATGAGCCATGTGATCAGTGCCTGATCAGCCACGTCATCAGTGCATGCACAGTCACGTCATCAGTGCATGATAGCCACGTGATCAGTGCATGCTCAGTCACGTGATCTGTACTTGATCAGCCACGTGATCAGTGCCTGCAGAGTCACGTGATCAGGGCCTGCTGAGCTGCGTGATTCCTGCCGGCTCATCTGCATGACAATTGCCATCTGAGCTGCGTGATTCCTGTCGGCTCATCTGCTAGACAATTGCCAGCTGAGCTGCGTGATTCCTGCCTGGTCACGTGCTTGATTATTCCCAGTTGAGCAGCATGATTCGTCACTGCTGAGCTCCATGCTTATTGCCTGCTGATTGCGTGGTTCGTGTCTGCTCAGCTCTTTGAGTATTGCCTCCTGAGGTCCCTGTTCGGTCGCCACATGCCGGGGACCAGCCCCAACTGATCCAGGGTATTCGAAGGAGAGATGGCCTAGGCGACTATTTATATGCTAATCAGAGATGTCAAGAATAATAGTATGAGGAGAGCTCAGTAGGAAAATTCGGTGGAGAAAAGAGACTGAGTAGCTTGGTTTACGCGGAAGACCAATCAAACTTCAAGACAAGAAGTTGGCACCACTTACGTAGGCCGCAGGCCCCCTCTCGAATAGGGAAAGCTGCCTCACCCTAGACACCTTCTCGAGTGGGTCTTAGCAGCCCAGGCATAATTAGTAAGCGTGGTGTGTTCCGCGCTCCAGATGGAGACTCAGCTGGAAGTTAAAGGGAAGAATGACAAGGAACTTTATGAATTGGAGCTGTAAGTTAACTCTTTGACAGACAGAGCGAGATGGTGGTGGGGGACAGCCCCCAGTGTAATCAGAGGTGAGAGCACAAAGCAATACAGTAGGCAGACTCCGGTTTTTTGGGGGGGAGATGCTCGAGAATATCCGGGTGGACTCCTGAGGCTCGATCCCGCATTTGCGTATGCCGAGCCTCCTTCCTCATAACCTTTGTCCAGAGTGGAATGCCTCCCCGGCTCCCGGCACATGATCAGTGCATGCTCAGTCACGATATCAGTGCCTGCTCAGCCACGTGATCACTGACGGCACAGTCACGTTATCAGCGCCTCTCAGTCACGTGATCACCGTATGATAAACACGTGACCAGTGAACGACCAGCCACGTGATCACTGCATGCGCGGTCAGGTGGTCAGTTCCTGATCAGCCACCCGATCAGTGCGTGCACAATCCCCTGATCAGCGCCTGTCAGTCACTGATCACTGCCTGATAAACACGTGATCAGTGCCCGAACAGCCACGTCATCAGTGCATGGGCAGTCACGTGATCAGTGCATGATAGCCACGTGATCAGTGCGTGCACAGTCCCATGATCAGCGCCTGTCAGTCACTGATCATTGCCTCATAAACACGTGGTTAGTGCATGATGAGCCATGTGATCAGTGCCTGATCAGCCACGTCATCAGTGCATGCGCAGTCACGTCATCAGTGCATGATAGCCACGTGATCAGTGCATGCTCAGTCACGTGATCTGTACTTGATCAGCCACGTGATCAGTGCCTGCAGAGTCACGTGCTCAGGGCCTGCTGAGCTGCGTGATTCCTGCCGGCTCATCTGCATGACAATTGCCAGCTGAGCTGCGTGATTCCTGTCGGCTCATCTGCTTGACAATTGCCAGCTGAGCTGCGTGATTCCTGCCTGGTCACGTGCTTGATTATTGCCAGTTGAGCAGCATGATTCGTCACTGCTGAGCTCCATGCTTATTGCCTGCTGATTGCGTGGTTCGTGTCTGCTCAGCTCTTTGAGTATTGCCTCCTGAGGTCCCTGTTCGGTCGCCACCTGCCGGGGACCAGCCCCAACTGATCCAGGGTATTCGAAGGAGAGATGGCCTAGGCGACTATTTATATGCTAATCAGAGATGTCAAGAATAATAGTATGAGGAGAGCTCAGTAGGAAAATTCGGTGGAGAAAAGAGACTGAGTAGCTTGGTTTACGCGGAAGACCAATCAAACTTCAAGACAAGAAGTTTGCACCACTTACGTAGGCCGCAGGCGCCCTCTCGAATAGCGAAAGGTGCCTCACCCTAGACACCTTCTCGAGTGCGTCTTAGCAGCCCAGGCATAATTAGTAAGCGTGGTGGGTTCCACGCTCCCGATGGAGACTCAGCTGGAAGTGAAAGGGAAGAATGACAAGGAACTTTATGAATTGGAGCTGTAAGTTAACTCTTTGACAGAGAGAGCGAGATGGTGGTGGGGGACAGCCCCCAGTGAAATCAGAGGTGAGAGCACAAAGCAATACAGTAGGCAGACTCCGGTTTTTGGGGGAGATGCTCGAGAATATCCGGGTGGACTCCTGAGGCTCGATCCCGCATTTGCGTATGCCGAGCCTCCTTCCTCATGACCTTTGTCCAGAGTGGAATGCCTCCCCGGCTCCCGGCACATGATCAGTGCATGCTCAGTCACGATATCAGTGCCTGCTCAGCCACGTGATCACTGACGGCACAGTCACGTGATCAGCGCCTCTCAGTCACGTGATCACCGTATGATAAACACGTGACCAGTGAACGACCAGCCACGTGATCACTGCATGCGCTGTCAGGTGGTCAGTTCCTGATCAGCCACCTGATCAATGCGTGCACAGTCCCCTGATCAGCGCCTGTCAGTCACTGATCACTGCCTGATAAACACGTGATCAGTGCCCGAACTGCCACGTCATCAGTGCATGCGCAGTCACGTGATCAGTGCATGATAGCCACGTGATCAGTGCGTGCACAGTCCCATGATCAGCGCCTGTCAGTCACTGATCATTGCCTCATAAACACGTGATTAGTGCATGATGAGCCATGTGATCAGTGCCTGATCAGCCACGTCATCAGTGCATGCGCAGTCACGTCATCAGTGCATGATAGCCACGTGATCAGTGCATGCTCAGTCACGTGATCTGTACTTGATCAGCCACGTGATCAGTGCCTGCAGAGTCACGTGATCAGGGCCTGCTGAGCTGCGTGATTCCTGCCGGCTCATCTGCATGACAATTGCCAGCTGAGCTGCGTGATTCCTGTCGGCTCATCTGCTTGACAATTGCCAGCTGAGCTGCGTGATTCCTGCCTGGTCACGTGCTTGATTATTGCCAGTTGAGCAGCATGATTCGTCACTGCTGAGCTCCATGCTTATTGCCTGCTGATTGCGTGGTTCGTGTCTGCTCAGCTCTTTGAGTATTGCCTCCTGAGGTCCCTGTTCGGTCGCCACCTGCCGGGGACCAGCCCCAACTGATCCAGGGTATTCGAAGGAGAGATGGCCTAGGCGACTATTTATATGCTAATCAGAGATGTCAAGAATAATAGTATGAGGAGAGCTCAGTAGGAAAATTCGGTGGAGAAAAGAGACTGAGTAGCTTGGTTTACGCGGAAGACCAATCAAACTTCAAGACAAGAAGTTTGCACCACTTACGTAGGCCGCAGGCGCCCTCTCGAATAGCGAAAGGTGCCTCACCCTAGACACCTTCTCGAGTGCGTCTTAGCAGCCCAGGCATAATTAGTAAGCGTGGTGGGTTCCACGCTCCCGATGGAGACTCAGCTGGAAGTGAAAGGGAAGAATGACAAGGAACTTTATGAATTGGAGCTGTAAGTTAACTCTTTGACAGAGAGAGCGAGATGGTGGTGGGGGACAGACCCCAGTGAAATCAGAGGTGAGAGCACAAAGCAATACAGTAGGCAGACTCCGGTTTTTTTGGGGGAGATGCTCGAGAATATCCGGGTGGACTCCTGAGGCTCGATCCCGCATTTGCATATGCCGAGCCTCCTTCCTCATGACCTTTGTCCAGAGTGGAATGCCTCCCCGGCTCCCGGCACATGATCAGTGCATGCTCAGTCACGATATCAGTGCCTGCTCAGCCACGTGATCACTGACGGCACAGTCACGTGATCAGCGCCTCTCAGTCACGTGATCACCGTATGAAAAACACGTGATCAGTGAACGACCAGCCACGTGATCACTGCATGCGCGGTCAGGTGGTCAGTTCCTGATCAGCCACCCGATCAGTGCGTGCACAGTCCCCTGATCAGCGCCTGTCAGTCACTGATCACTGCCTGATAAACACATGATCAGTGCCCGAACAGCCACGTCAGCAGTGCATGCGCAGTCACGTGATCAGTGCATGATAGCCACGTGATCAGTGCGTGCACAGTCAAATGATCAGCGCCTGTCAGTCACTGATCATTGCCTGATAAACACGTGATCAGTGCATGATGAGCCATGTGATCAGTGCCTGATCAGCCACGTCATCAGTGCATGCACAGTCACGTCATCAGTGCATGATAGCCACGTGATCAGTGCATGCTCAGTCACGTGATCTGTACTTGATCAGCCACGTGATCAGTGCCTGCAGAGTCACGTGATCAGGGCCTGCTGAGCTGCGTGAATCCTGCCGGCTCATCTGCATGACAATTGCCATCTGAGCTGCGTGATTCCTGTCGGCTCATCTGCTTGACAATTGCCAGCTGAGCTGCGTGATTCCTGCCTGGTCACGTGCTTGATTATTGCCAGTTGAGCAGCATGATTCGTCACTGCTGAGCTCCATGCTTATTGCCTGCTGATTGCGTGGTTCGTGTCTGCTCAGCTCTTTGAGTATTGCCTCCTGAGGTCCCTGTTCGGTCGCCACCTGCCGGGGACCAGCCCCAACTGATCCAGGGTATTCGAAGGAGAGATGGCCTAGGCGACTATTTATATGCTAATCAGAGATGTCAAGAATAATAGTATGAGGAGAGCTCAGTAGGAAAATTCGGTGGAGAAAAGAGACTGAGTAGCTTGGTTTACGCGGAAGACCAATCAAACTTCAAGACAAGAAGTTTGCACCACTTACGTAGGCCGCAGGCGCCCTCTCGAATAGCGAAAGGTGCCTCACCCTAGACACCTTCTCGAGTGCGTCTTAGCAGCCCAGGCATAATTAGTAAGCGTGGTGGGTTCCACGCTCCCGATGGAGACTCAGCTGGAAGTGAAAGGGAAGAATGACAAGGAACTTTATGAATTGGAGCTGTAAGTTAACTCTTTGACAGAGAGAGCGAGATGGTGGTGGGGGACAGCCCCCAGTGAAATCAGAGGTGAGAGCACAAAGCAATACAGTAGGCAGACTCCGGTTTTTGGGGGAGATGCTCGAGAATATCCGGGTGGACTCCTGAGGCTCGATCCCGCATTTGCGTATGCCGAGCCTCCTTCCTCATGACCTTTGTCCAGAGTGGAATGCCTCCCCGGCTCCCGGCACATGATCAGTGCATGCTCAGTCACGATATCAGTGCCTGCTCAGCCACGTGATCACTGACGGCACAGTCACGTGATCAGCGCCTCTCAGTCACGTGATCACCGTATGAAAAACACGTGATCAGTGAACGACCAGCCACGTGATCACTGCAGGCGCGGTCAGGTGGTCAGTTCCTGATCAGCCACCTGATCAGTGCGTGCACAGTCCCCTGATCAGCGCCTGTCAGTCACTGATCACTGCCTGATAAACACATGATCAGTGCCCGAACAGCCACGTCATCAGTGCATGCGCAGTCACGTGATCAGTGCATGATAGCCACGTGATCAGTGCGTGCACAGTCAAATGATCAGCGCCTGTCAGTCACTGATCATTGCCTGATAAACACGTGATCAGTGCATGATGAGCCATGTGATCAGTGCCTGATCAGCCACGTCATCAGTGCATGCACAGTCACGTCATCAGTGCATGATAGCCACGTGATCAGTGCATGCTCAGTCACGTGATCTGTACTTGATCAGCCACGTGATCAGTGCCTGCAGAGTCACGTGATCAGGGCCTGCTGAGCTGCGTGAATCCTGCCGGCTCATCTGCATGACAATTGCCATCTGACCTGCGTGATTCCTGTCGGCTCATCTGCTTGACAATTGCCAGCTGAGCTGCGTGATTCCTGCCTGGTCACGTGCTTGATTATTGCCAGTTGAGCAGCATGATTCGTCACTGCTGAGCTCCATGCTTATTGCCTGCTGATTGCGTGGTTCGTGTCTGCTCAGCTCTTTGAGTATTACCTCCTGAGGTCGCTGTTCGGTCGCCACCTGCCGGGGACCAGCCCCAACTGATCCAGGGTATTCGAAGGAGAGATGGCCTAGGCGACTATTTATATGCTAATCAGAGATGTCAAGAATAATAGTATGAGGACAGCTCAGTAGGAACATTCGGTGGAGAAAAGAGACTGAGTAGCTTGGTTTACGCGGAAGACCAATCAAACTTCAAGACAAGAAGTTTGCACCACTTACGTAGGCCGCAGGCGCCCTCTCGAATAGCGAAAGGTGCCTCACCCTAGACACCTTCTCGAGTGGGTCTTAGCAGCCCAGGCATAATTAGTAAGAGTGGTGGGTTCCGCGCTCCAGATGGAGACTCAGCTGGAAGTTAAAGGGAAGAATGACAAGGAACTTTATGAATTGGAGCTGTAAGTTAACTCTTTGACAGAGAGAGCGAGATGGTGGTGGGGGACAGCCCCCAGTGAAATCAGAGGTGAGAGCACAAAGCAATACAGTAGGCAGACTCCGGTTTCTTTGGGGGGGAGATGCTCGAGAATATCCGGGTGGACTCCTGAGGCTCGATCCCGCATTTGCGTATGCCGAGCCTCCTTCTTCATGACCTTTGTCCAGAGTGGAATGCCTCCCCGGCTCCCGGCACATGATCAGTGCATGCTCAGTCACAATATCAGTTGCTGCTCAGCCACGTGATCACTGACGGCACAGTCACGTGATTAGCGCCTCTCAGTCACGTGATCACCGTATGATAAACACGTGATCAGTGAACGACCAGCCACGTGATCACTTCATGCGCGGTCAGGTGGTCAGTTCCTGATCAGCCACCTGATCAGTGCGTGCACAGTCCCCTGATCAGCGCCTGTCAGTCACTGATCACTGCCTGATAAACACGTGATCAGTGCCCGAACAGCCACGTCATCAGTGCATGCGCAGTCACGTGATCAGTGCATGATAGCCACGTGATCAGTGCGTGCACAGTCCCATGATCAGCGCCTGTCAGTCACTGATCATTCCCTGATAAACACGTGATCAGTGCATGATGAGCCATGTGATCAGTGACTGATCAGCCACGTCATCAGTGCATGCGCAGTCACGTCATCAGTGCATGATAGCCACGTGATCAGTGCATGCTCAGTCACGTGATCTGTACTTGATCAGCCACGTGATCAGTGCCTGCAGAGTCACGTGATCAGGGCCTGCTGAGCTGCGTGATTCCTGCCGGCTCATCTGCATGACAATTGCCATCTGAGCTGCGTGATTCCTGTCGGCTCATCTGCTAGACAATTGCCAGCTGAGCTGCGTGATTTCTGCCTGGTCACGTGCTTGATTATTGCCAGTTGAGCAGCATGATTCGTCACTGCTGAGCTCCATGCTTATTGCCTGCTGATTGCGTGGTTCGTGTCTGCTCAGCTCTTTGAGTATTGCCTCCTGAGGTCCCTGTTCGGTCGCCACATGCCGGGGACCAGCCCCAACTGATCCAGGGTATTCGAAGGAGAGATGGCCTAGGCGACTATTTATATGCTAATCAGAGATGTCAAGAATAATAGTATGAGGAGAGCTCAGTAGGAAAATTCGGTGGAGAAAAGAGACTGAGTAGCTTGGTTTACGCGGAAGACCAATCAAACTTCAAGACAAGAAGTTTGCACCACTTACGTAGGCCGCAGGCCCCCTCTCGAATAGCGAAAGGTGCCTCACCCTAGACACCTTCTCGAGTGGGTCTTAGCAGCCCAGGCATAATTAGTAAGCGTGGTGTGTTCCGTGCTCCAGATGGAGACTCAGCTGGAAGTTAAAGGGAAGAATGACAAGGAACTTTATGAATTGGAGCTGTAAGTTAACTCTTTGACAGACAGAGCGAGATGGTGGTGGGGGACAGCCCCCAGTGTAATCAGAGGTGAGAGCACAAAGCAATACAGTAGGCAGACTCTGGTTTTTTGGGGGGAGATGCTCGAGAATATCCGGGTGGACTCCTGAGGCTCGATCCCGCATTTGCGTATGCCGAGCCTCCTTCCTCATAACCTTTGTCCAGAGTGGAATGCCTCCCCGGCTCCCGGCACATGATCAGTGCATGCTCAGTCACGATATCAGTGCCTGCTCAGCCACGTGATCACTGACGGCACAGTCACGTTATCAGCGCCTCTCAGTCACGTGATCACCGTATGATAAACACGTGACCAGTGAACGACCAGCCACGTGATCACTGCATGCGCGGTCAGGTGGTCAGTTCCTGATCAGCCACCCGATCAGTGCGTGCACAATCCCCTGATCAGCGCCTGTCAGTCACTGATCACTGCCTGATAAACACGTGATCAGTGCCCGAACAGCCACGTCATCAGTGCATGCGCAGTCACGTGATCAGTGCATGATAGCCACGTGATCAGTGCGTGCACAGTCCCATGATCAGCGCCTGTCAGTCACTGATCACTGCCTGATAAACACGTGATCAGTGCCCGAACAGCCACGTCATCAGTGCATGCGCAGTCACGTGATCAGTGCATGATAGCCACGTGATCAGTGAGTGCACCGTCCCATGATCAGCGCCTGTCAATCACTGATCATTGCCTCATAAACACGTGATCAGTGCCTGAACAGCCACGTCATCAGTGCATGCGCAGTCACGTGATCAGTGCATGATAGCCACGTGATCAGTGCGTGCACAGTCCCATGATCAGCGCCTGTCAGTCACTGATCACTGCCTGATAAACACGTGATCAGTGCCCGAACAGCCACGTCATCAGTGCATGCGCAGTCACGTGATCAGTGCATGATAGCCATGTGATCAGTGCGTGCACAGTCCCATGATCAGCGCCTCTCAGTCACGTGATCACCGTATGATAATCACGTGATCAGTGAACGACCAGCCACGTGATCACTGCATGCGCGGTCAGGTGGTCAGTTCCTGATCAGCCACGTGATCAGTGCGTGCACAGTCCCATGATCAGCGCCTGTCACTCACTGATCATTGCCTGATAAACACGTGATCAGTGCATGATGAGCCATGTGATCAGTGCCTGATCAGCCACGTCATCAGTGCATGCGCAGTCACGTCATCAGTGCATGATAGCCACGTGATCAGTGCATGCTCAGTCACGTGATCTGTACTTGATCAGCCACGTGATCAGTGCCTGCAGAGTCACGTGATCAGGGCCTGCTGAGCTGCGTGATTCCTGCTGGCTCATCTGCATGACAATTGCCAGCTGAGCTGCGTGATTCCTGTCGGCTCATCTGCTTGACAATTGCCAGCTGAGCTGCGTGATTCCTGCCTGGTCACGTGCTTGATTATTGCCAGTTGAGCAGCATGATTCGTCACTGCTGAGCTCCATGCTTATTGCCTGCTGATTGCGTGGTTCGTGTCTGCTCAGCTCTTTGAGTATTGCCTCCTGAGGTCCCTGTTCGGTCGCCATCTGCCGGGGACCAGCCCTAACGGATCCAGGGTATTCGAAGGAGAGATGGCCTAGGCGACTCTTTATATGCTAATCAGAGATGTCAAGAATAATAGTATGAGGACAGCTCAGTAGGAAAATTCGGTGGAGAAAAGAGACTGAGGAGCTTGGTTTACGCGGAAGACCAATCAAACTTCAAGACAAGAAGTTTGCACCACTTACGTAGGCCGCAGGCGCCCTCTCGAATAGCGAAAGGTGCCTCACCCTAGACACCTTCTCGAGTGGGTCTTAGCAGCCCAGGCATAATTAGTAAGCGTGGTGGGTTCCGCGCTCCAGATGGAGACTCAGCTGGAAGTTAAAGGGAAGAATGACAAGGAACTTTATGAATTGGAGGTGTAAGTTAACTCTTTGACGGAGAGAGCGAGATGGTGGTGGGGGACAGCCCCCAGTGAAATCAGAGGTGAGAGCACAAAGCAATACAGTAGGCAGACTCCGGTTTTTTGGGGGGAGATGCTCGAGAATATCCGGCTGGACTCCTGAGGCTCGATGCCGCATTTGCGTATGCCCAACCTCCTTCGTCATGACCTTTGTCCAGAGTGGAAGGCCTCCCAGGCTCCCGGCACATGATCAGTGCATGCTCAGTCACGATATCAGTGCCTGCTCAGCCACGTGATCACTGACGGCACCGTCACGTGATCAGCGTCTCTCAGTCACGTGATCACCGTATGATAAACACGTGATCAATGAACGACCAGCCACGTGATCACTGCATGCGCGGTCAGGTGGTCAGTTCCTGATCAGCCACCTGATCAGTGCGTGCACAGTCCCCTGATCAGGGCCTGTCAGTCACTGATCACTGCCTGGTAAACACGTGATCAGTGCCCGAACAGCCACGTCATCAGTGCATACCCAGTCACGTGATCAGTGCATGATACCCACGTGATCAGTGCGTGCACAGTCCCATGATCAGCGCCTGTCAGTCACTGATCATTGCCTGATAAACACGTGATCAGTGCATGATGAGCCATGTGATCAGTGCCTGATCAGCCACGTCATCAGTGCATGCGCAGTCACGTCATCAGTGCATGATAGCCACGTGATCAGTGCATGCTCAGTCACGTGATCTGTACTTGATCAGCCACGTGATCAGTGCCTGCAGAGTCACGTGATCAGGGCCTGCTGAGCTGCGTGATTCCTGCCAGCTCATCTGCATGACAATTGCCATCTGAGCTTCGTGATTCCTGCCTGGTCACCTGCTTGGTTATTGCCAGTTGAGCAGCATGATTCGTCACTGCTGAGCTCCATGCTTATTGCCTGCTGATTGCGTGGTTCGTGTCTGCTCAGCTCTTTGAGTATTGCCTCCTGAGGTCCCTGTTCGGTCGCCACCTGCCAGGGACCAGCCCCAACTGATCCAGGGTATTCGAAGGAGAGATGGCCTAGGCGACTATTTATATGCTAATCAGAGATGTCAAGAATAATAGTATGAGGAGAGCTCAGTAGGAAAATTCGGTGGAGAAAAGAGACTGAGTAACTTGGTTTACGCGGAAGACCAATCAAACTTCAAGACAAGAAGTTTGCACCACTTACGTAGGCCGCAGGCGCCCTCTCGAATAGCGAAAGGTGCCTCACCCTAGACACCTTCTCGAGTGGGTCTTAGCAGCCCAGGCATAATTAGTAAGCGTGGTGGGTTCCGCGCTCCAGATGGAGACTCAGCTGGAAGTTAAAGGGACGAATGACAAGGAACTTTATGAATTGGAGCTGTAAGTTAACTCTTTGACAGAGAGAGAGATGGTGGTGGGGGACAGCCCCCAGTGAAATCAGAGGTGAGAGCACAAAGCAATACAGTAGGCAGACTCCGGTTTTTGGGGGGGGATGCTCGAGAATATCCGGGTGGACTCCTGAGGCTCGATCCCGCATTTGCGTATGCCGAGCCTCCTTCCTCATGACTTTTGTCCAGAGTGGAATGCCTCCCGGGCTCCCGGCACATGATCAGTGCATGCTCAGTCACGATATCAGTGCCTGCTCAGCCACGTGATCACTGACGGCACAGTCACGTGATCAGCGCCTCTCAGTCACGTGATCACCGTATGATAAACACGTGATCAGTGAACGACCAGCCACGTGATCACTGCATGCGCGGTCAGGTGGTCAGTTCCTGATCAGCCACATGATCAGTGCGTGCACAGTCCCATGATCAGCGCCTGTCACTCACTGATCATTGCCTGATAAACACGTGATCAGTGCATGATGAGCCATGTGATCAGTGCCTGATCAGCCACGTCATCAGTGCATGCGCAGTCACGTCATCAGTGCATGATAGCCACGTGATCAGTGCATGCTCCGTCACGTGATCTGTACTTGATCAGCCACGTGATCAGTGCCTGCAGAGTCACGTGATCAGGGCCTGCTGAGCTGCGTGATTCCTGCCGGCTCATCTGCATGACAATTGCCAGCTGAGCTGCGTGATTCCTGTCGGCTCATCTGCTTGACAATTGCCAGCTGAGCTGCGTGATTCCTGCCTGGTCACGTGCTTGGTTATTGCCAGTTGAGCAGCATGATTCGTCACTGCTGAGCTCCATGCTTATTGCCTGCTGATTGCGTGGTTCGTGTCTGCTCAGCTCTTTGAGTATTGCCTCCTGAGGTCCCTGTTCGGTCGCCACCTGCCGGGGACCAGCCCCAACTGATCCAGGGTATTCGAAGGAGAGATAGCCTAGGCGACTATTTATATGCTAATCAGAGATGTCAAGAATAATAGTATGAGGACAGCTCAGTAGGAAAATTCGGTGGAGAAAAGAGACTGAGTAGCTTGGTTTACGCGGAAGACGAATCAAACTTCAAGACAAGAAGTTTGCACCACTTACGTAGGCCGCAGGCGCCCTCTCGAATAGCGAAAGGTGCCTCACCCTAGACACCTTCTCGAGTGGGTCTTAGCAGCCCAGGCATAATTAGTAAGGGTGGTGGGTTCCGCGCTCCAGATGGAGACTCAGCTGGGAGTTAAAGGGAAGAATGACAAGGAACTTTATGAATTGGAGCTGTAAGTTAACTCTTTGACAGAGAGAGCGAGATGGTGGTGGGGGACAGCCCCCAGTGAAATCAGAGGTGAGAGCACAAAGCAATACAGTAGGCAGACTCCGGTTTTTTTGGGGGGGAGATGCTCGAGAATATCCGGCTGGACTCCTGAGACTCGATCCCGCATTTGCGTATGCTGAGCCTCCTTCCTCATGACCTTTGTCCAGAGTGGAATGCCTCCCTGGCTCCCGGCACATGATCAGTGCATGCTCAGTCACGATATCAGTGCCTGCTCAGCCACGTGATCACTGACGGCACAGTCACGTGATCAGCGCCTCTCAGTCACGTGATCACCGTATGATAAACACGTGATCAGTGAACGACCAGCCACGTGATCACTGCATGCGCGGTCAGGTGCTCAGTTCCTGATCAGCCACCTGATCAGTGCGTGCACAGTCCCCTGATCAGGGCCTGTCAGTCACTGATCACTGCCTGATAAACACGTGATCAGTGCCCGAACAGCCACGTCATCAGTGCATGCCCAGTCACGTGATCAGTGCATGATAGCCACGTGATCAGTGCGTGCACAGTCCCATGATCAGCGCCTGTCAGTCACTGATCATTGCCTCATAAACACGTGATCAGTGCATGATGAGCCATGTGATCAGTGCCCGATCAGCCACGTCATCAGTGCATGCGCAGTCATGTCATCAGTGCATGATAGCCACGTGATCAGTGCATGCTCAGTCACGTGATCTGTACTTGATCAGCCACGTGATCAGTGCCTGCAGAGTCACGTGATCAGGGCCTGCTGAGCTGCGTGATTCCTGCCGGCTCATCTGCATGACAATTGCCAGCTGAGCTGCGTGATTCCTGTCGGCTCATCTGCTTGACAATTGCCAGCTGAGCTGCGTGATTCCTGCCTGGTCACGTGCTTGATTATTGCCAGTTGAGCAGCATGATTCGTCACTGCTGAGCTCCATGCTAATTGCCTGCTGATTGCGTGGTTCGTGTCTGCTCAGCTCTTTGAGTATTGCCTCCTGAGGTCCCTGTTCGGTCGCCACCTGCCGGGGACCAGCCCCAACGGATCCAGGGTATTCGAAGGAGAGATGGCCTAGGCGACTATTTATATGCTAATCAGAGATGTCAAGAATAATAGTATGAGGACAGCTCAGTAGGAAAATTCGGTGGAGAAAGAGACTGAGTAGCTTGGTTTACGCGGAAGACCAATCAAACTTCAAGACAAGAAGTTTGCACCACTTACGTAGGCCGCAGGCGCCTCTCGAATAGCGAAAGGTGCCTCACCCTAGACACCTTCTCGAGTGGGTCTTAGCAGCCCAGGCATAATTAGTAAGCGTGGTGGGTTCCGCTCCAGATGGAGACTCAGCTGGAAGTTAAAGGGAAGAATGACAAGGAAATTTATGAATTGGAGCTGTAAGTTACCTCTTTGACAGAGAGAGCGAGATGGTGGTGGGGGACAGCCCCCAGTGAAATCAGAGGTGAGAGCACAAAGCAATACAGTAGGCAGACTCCGGTTTTTGGGGGGAGATGCTCGAGAATATCCGGGTGGACTCCTGAGGCTCGATCCCGCATTTGCGTATGCCGAGCCTCCTTCCTCATGACCTTTGTCAGAGTGGAATGCCTCCCCGGCTCCCGGCACATGATCAGTGCATGCTCAGTCACGATATCAGTGCCTGCTCAGCCACGTGATCACTGACGGCACAATCACGTGATCAGCGCCTCTCAGTCACGTGATCACCGTATGATAAACACGTGATCAGTGAACGACCAGCCACGTGATCAGTGCATGCGCGGTCAGGTGGTCAGTTCCTGATCAGCCACCTGATCAGTGCGTGCACAGTCCCCTGATCAGCGCCTGTCAGTCACTGATCACTGCCTGGTAAACACGTGATCAGTGCCCGAACAGCCACGTCATCAGTGCATGCGCATTCACGTGATCAGTGCTTGATAGCCACGTGATCAGTGCGTGCACAGTCCCATGATCAGCGCCTGTCACTCACTGATCATTGCCTGATAAACACGTGATCAGTGCATGATGAGCCATGTGATCAGTGCCCGATCAGCCACGTCATCAGTGCATGCGCAGTCACGTCATCAGTGCATGATAGCCACGTGATCAGTGCATGCTCAGGCACGTGATCTGGACTTGATCAGCCACGTGATCAGTGCCTGCAGAATCACGTGATCAGGGCCTGCTGAGCTGCGTGATTCCTGCCGGCTCATCTGCTTGACAATTGCCAGCTGAGCTGCGTGATTCCTGCCTGGTCACGTGCTTGATTATTGCCAGTTGAGCAGCATGATTCGTCACTGCTGAGCTCCATGCTTATTGCCTGCTGATTGCGTGGTTCGTGTCTGCTCAGCTCTTTGAGTATTGCCTCCTGAGGTCCCTGTTCGGTCGCCACCTGCCGGGGACCAGCCCCAACGGATCCAGGGTATTCGAAGGAGAGATGGCCTAGGCGACTATTTATATGCTAATCAGAGATGTCAAGAATAATAGTATGAGGACAGCTCAGTAGGAAAATTCGGTGGAGAAAAGAGACTGAGTAGCTTGGTTTACGCGGAAGACCAATCAAACTTCAAGACAAGAAGTTTGCACCACTTACGTAGGCCGCAGGCGCCTCTCGAATAGCGAAAGGTGCCTCACCCTAGACACCTTCTCGAGTGGGTCTTAGCAGCCCAGGCATAATTAGGAAGCGTGGTGGGTTCCGCGCTCCAGATGGAGACTCAGCTGGAAGTTAAAGGGACGAATGACAAGGAACTTTATGAATTGGAGCTGTAAGTTAACTCTTTGACAGAGAGAGCGAGATGGTGGTGGGGGACAGCCCCCAGTGAAATCAGAGGTGAGAGCACAAAGCAATACAGTAGGCAGACTCCGGTTTTTGGGGGGAGATGCTCGAGAATATCCGGCTGGACTCCTGAGACTCGATCCCGCATTTGCGTATGCCGAGCCTCCTTCCTCATGACCTTTGTCCAGAGTGGAATGCCTCCCCGGCTCCCGGCACATGATCAGTGCATGCTCAGTCACGATATCAGTGCCTGCTCAGCCACGTGATCTCTGACGGCACAGTCACGTGATCAGCGCCTCTCAGTCACGTGATCACCGTATGATAAACACGTGATCAGTGAGCGACCAGCCACGTGATCACTGCATGCGCGGTCAGGTGCTCAGTTCCTGATCAGCCACCTGATCAGTGCGTGCACAGTCCCCTGATCAGGGCCTGTCAGTCACTGATCACTGCCTGATAAACACGTGATCAGTGCCCGAACAGCCACGTCATCAGTGCATACGCAGTCACGTGATCAGTGCATGATACCCACGTGATCAGTGCGTGCACAGTCCCATGATCAGCGCCTGTCAGTCACTGATCATTGCCTGATAAACACGTGATCAGTGCTTGATGAGCCATGTGATCAGTGCCCGATCAGCCGCGTCATCAGTGCATGCGCAGTCACGTCATCAGTGCATGATAGCCACGTGATCAGTGCATGCTCAGTCACGTGGTCTGGACTTGATCAGCCACGTGATCAGTGCCAGCAGAGTCACGTGATCAGGGCCTGCTGAGCTGCGTGATTCCTGCCGGCTCATCTGCATGACAATTGCCATCTGAGCTGCGTGATTCCTGTCGGCTCATCTGCTTGACAATTGCCAGCTGAGCTGCGTGATTCCTGCCTGGTCACGTGCTTGGTAATTGCCAGTTGAGCAGCATGATTCGTCACTGCTGAGCTCCATGCTTATTGCCTGCTGATTGCGTGGTTCGTGTCTGCTCAGCTCTTTGAGTATTGCCTCCTGAGGTCCCTGTTCGGTCGCCACCTGCCGGGGACCAGCCCCAACTGATCCAGGGTATTCGAAGGAGAGATGGCCTAGGCGACTATTTATATGCTAATCAGAGATGTCAAGAATAATAGTATGAGGAGAGCTCAGTAGGAAAATTCGGTGGAGAAAGAGACTGAGTAGCTTGGTTTATGCGGAAGACCAATCAAACTTCAAGACAAGAAGTTTGCACCACTTACGTAGGCCGCAGGCGCCCTCTCGAATAGCGAAAGGTGCCTCACCCTAGACACCTTCTCGAGTGGGTCTTAGCAGCCCAGGCATAATTAGTAAGCGTGGTGGGTTCCGCGCTCCAGATGGAGACTCAGCTG
The DNA here is from genome assembly GCF_032452875.1 of Bos javanicus. NCBI lineage: Eukaryota > Metazoa > Chordata > Mammalia > Artiodactyla > Bovidae > Bos > Bos javanicus. The sequence continues at coordinate 858,898 of NW_026893637.1, forward strand.
GAAGTTAAAGGGAAGAATGACAAGGAACTTTATGAATTGGAGCTGTAAGTTAACTCTTTGACAGAGAGAGCGAGATGGTGGTGGGGGACAGCCCCCAGTGAAATCAGAGGTGAGAGCACAAAGCAATACAGTAGGCAGACTCCGGTTTTTTGGGGGGAGATGCTCGAGAATATCCGGGTGGACTCTGAGGCTCGATCCCGCATTTGCGTATGCCGAGCCTCCTTCCTCATGACTTTTGTCCAGAGTGGAATGCCTCCCCGGCTCCCGGCACATGATCAGTGCATGCTCAGTCACGATATCAGTGCCTGCTCAGCCACGTGATCACTGACGGCACAGTCACGTGATCAGCGCCTCTCAGTCACGTGATCACCGTATGATAAACACGTGATCAGTGAACGACCAGCCACGTGATCACTGCATGCGCGGTCAGGTGGTCAGTTCCTGATCAGCCACCTGATCAGTGCGTGCACAGTCCCCTGATCAGCGCCTGTCACTCACTGATCATTGCCTGATAAACACGTGATCAGTGCATGATGAGCCATGTGATCAGTGCCCGATCAGCCACGTCATCAGTGCATGCGCAGTCACGTCATCAGTGCATGATAGCCACGTGATCAGTGCATGCTCAGTCACGTGATCTGGACTTGATCAGCCACGTGATCAGTGCCTGCAGAGTCACGTGATCAGGGCCTGCTGAGCTGCGTGATTCCTGCCGGCTCATCTGCATGACAATTGCCATCTGAGCTGCGTGATTCCTGTCGGCTCATCTGCTTGACAATTGCCAGCTGAGCTGCGTGATTCCTGCCTGGTCACGTGCTTGATTTTGCCAGTTGAGCAGCATGATTCGTCACTGCTGAGCTCCATGCTTATTGCCTGCTGATTGCGTGGTTCGTGTCTGCTCAGCTCTTTGAGTATTGCCTCCTGAGGTCCCTGTTCGGTCGCCACCGGCCGGGGACCAGCCCCAACGGATCCAGGGTATTCGAAGGAGAGATGGCCTAGGCGACTCTTTATATGCTAATCAGAGATGTCAAGAATAATAGTATGAGGAGAGCTCAGTAGGAAAATTCGGTGGAGAAAAGAGACTGAGGAGCTTGGTTTACGCGGAAGACCAATCAAACTTCAAGACAAGAAGTTTTCCCACTTATGAGGCCGCAGGCGCCCTCTCGAATAGCGAAAGGTGCCTCACCCTAGACACCTTT